>NC_141824.1:16526580-16690955 GCF_982586985.1 Callionymus lyra | reverse complement strand
TTCAGCGAGGCGCAACTTCTCTGCCTCCAGTCGCCTTCGGTACTGATGGGAAAATCACAGCTCAGACCATGTGTGCGTTCTTGTCATCGTGTTTGTACTACTGTGTACCTCCAGCTTGAGTCTGTTGTACAGGCGGCGTGAGATCATTCCCCGGGTGTACGCCTGGATGGTGATGACGGCCCACAGTCGGTGCCTGAAGGCCCGGCGGACCAGGAAGCCTCGACAGCGACTCTGGAAGCCGGTGATACGCTGGCGGGCGACGTGGTAGGAGGCACATAACTTTCTGGAGCGAACCAAAGCCTGAAGACGTGAGAACCCGGCCCGCATCTGTGGTCCAGAAAGAACACAGTTGAACACAGATTCACGCACAGACGGACGACAAAAAGGTTTTTTCTCTGTTCAACAAGATCCTCACACACTCTCAACCATTCTGATCTTAGTGTACTTTACACCTGAGTAAGTTGATCGTCTGTTACCATCTAGCCCCACCCATACACACACTTACAGCTCCGTAGTTCTTTCGACACTGGAATCCTCTCCAGGTCTTCTGGATCACCACAGCTGCCTTCCTCATCTTCAGGAAGTGTGATCTTGAAGAGGACGTGAGGTCAGAGTGACAGCAGAGGTGAACAGACAACGGTCTTTACCTGTCCTTGAAGCCTCGGACGACCTTCTGGATGAGGATGACCTTGTCTGTGATGGCTTTGTCGCGCTCGATCTCCAGCAGCATGTCGTGATGGTCCTGGTCACATGATCAGCACCAAGAATATAGTCAGGTCCAGATGATCAGCTCAAAGGGTGACAACTATTGTGGGGTTCAATTCCCTAAAAGTTCCTCTGGTGTTTAATGAAAATCTGATGCAACAAGATGTAGATTCCTTTTGTACATTTGAATAAAAAATGTTTATATTGTAAGATTTTATTTGCATTTATTTAATAGTTAGATTTAACAATGTAAATATTAAAGAGTTGAATTTGTTATTTTTCTTTAAATTATCTTTTTTTTATTATTAAAAAAATACTAATAATCGAATATTTTCTAAATTAATTAATTATTTTTTAAACAATGAGTTGGATATTCATATTCAAATGGTTTTTAAAATCTACGGTTTGATCGAGTAGCTCTGTACTCTTGTGGCATGGTCTGGTGACTCTACAATATTAGCATTTTTTCGATTTAATTCAAAAGGCAACAAACTAAAAAAACATTCAATTTAGAAAATGTATTTTTCAATTATTGGAATTAGAATAAATATGCATAAATTCATTCATTTTTAATTCAATTATAAAAATAAAGTAATGTAACCTTACAATATACACAATAAAAACACATAAAACATTTTTTTAATTAGTTCAACTTCACATTTAAATATACAATTATATCTGCAAAACACTATTTCTGATGTCCATACCTATACATGAACATCCAAACTGATAAAAAACAACAAAAAAACTCATATGATAAGAAAGAGAGTATAGTGTTAGTCAGGAAGGGTTGTGTGCTGCTCGGACACTTTTTCCACTTCCTGTCCTTCTTCCTGTCAGTCAAAGGTCACATGTGTGTGGATGTTGGTGAGAAAACACTGTGGACCAGAGGTGGCCTTTCACCTCCATCTCAGGGGAACAGGAAGTGTGATGGGCAGCGCCGTCACACAGAACGACGGGTGAAATGTTCATTCGAACATCTTATTGGCTGCTCATGATCACATGACTTATGTCATCATGAATGAAAGGTTGATAGGTGGACTCACCTGTGAATGACTGATCAATCACAGAAGCTTCATGACAGAGCAAGTACCTTGAGGAAGATCTTGGTCTTTCCCATCTGCCAGTCGTCGTCGCGACCCAGGACCACCACGGCGATCCTCTGGCAGGTTCCTCTCAGGTCCTCCTGAAACACAAATGAGTGTGTGAGCTTGTCTGGGGCACCACAGGAGGTCAAGTCATATCACCTGCTTGTATGCTGGTTTGACCCCCGGCATCAGGACTCTGTAACGATCCACAAACTCCACGAATGTGTAGCGGATTGGGTAACCTGCTCGCCGGATCCGGATGGTCTCCATCATACCAGAGTAGCGCAGCTGACGCACACACAGCTCCCTGTCGAAGAGCTGGGACACACACATAGTTTAGTGTAGTTTGACCGAGGCTTAGTTTCCACTGCTACACACGAGCAAACACACACATTGAACTCACCATGGGCTTCTTTAACTCATTGGGTTTGATGCAGCGCACAAAGAAAGGCTGACAGACACTCAGAGTCTTCATCAGCAGCTCCAGAGAACGTTTGAACTGACTGCTGAGAGTTGGAGACCTCTTCCTGGTCTCCGCCCCCTAAAACACACACACACAACCACACACACACAAACAGACAACCACACACACAGACGACCACACACATATAGACACAACCACAACAACACCCACCCACATACAACCACAAAAACACCCACATATACAACAACACAGACAATCACGCATGTATAGACACAGATACAACAACACACACACACATACAACCACAAAAACACACACATATACAACAACACAAACAATCACGCACGCACAGACACAGACACAACCACAACAACACACACACACACACACAACCACACAGACAATCACGCACGCACAGACACAGACACAACCACAACAACACACACACATATACAACAACACAGACAACCACGCACACACAGACACAACCGCAACAACACACACAACCACACACACACACAGATGACCACACATGCATAGACACAACCACAACAACACACACACAAGTTCGACCACACACAAAGACGACCACACATGCATAGGTACAAACGCAACAACACACAAACACAGACACAACCACAACAACACATACACAACCACAACAACACATACACAACCACATGGACAATAACATACACACAGACAACCACACACACATAGACACAACCATAAGAACACCCACCCACATACAACCACAAAAACACACACATATACAACAACACAAACAATCACGCACGCACAGACACAGACACAACCACAACAACACACATACATATACAACAACACAGACAACCACGCACACACAGACACAACCACAACAACACACACAACCACACACACAGACACACAGATGACCACACATGCATAGACACAACCACAACAACACACACACAAGTTCGACCACACACAAAGACGACCACACATGCATAGGTACAAACGCAACAACACACAAACACAGACACAACCACAACAACACATACACAACCACATGGACAATAACATACACACAGACAACACACACACAACCACAGATGGACCATATCCGAAAACAGACACACAATAACACACACATACATAACCAAAAACACACACACACAGACACACATTAGGAGGCATCACTCAATTACTCATTTATTAAATCATTCATCGACTGTGAGCAAAGGTTTCTGGTTTCAATCCCACAGTCGTGACAAACAAATGAGCTGAAAGATCACTCAGGCTCGACTGATGGTGCGACCTTTTGATCACACAGATTTAACTTCATCGCGTTCACGGTTAAACTGTGTGTGTGTGTGTGTGTGTGTGTGTGTGTGTGTGTGTGTGTATGTGTGTGTTACCATGGCGACGTCGGCCTGGAAGATCTGCTTGATGAACTTGTTCTTGGACGAGTGCACGAGCTGGATGATGTCTCCGTACAGAGTGTCTCGGTTCTTCTCCAGGAAGCCTGCACGGAGGATGACACTCAAGGGTCAACCGCCGAGACGGTCATGAAGGTGAAGGCGTGACCTCTGACCTCTGGTCTCATAGAAAACGACGCCGGCAAAATGCTGGATCCCAAACTGAGTCTCGTAGTTGTTCTTGGGAGGGATGTAGTTGGTGTTGACCTTGTGCTGGAAGTTGAGCTTGTTCAACATGGTGGTGTCGGTGCCCTGCACACACACACACACACACACACGCACGCACACACACACACACACAAACACACACACACACACACACACACACACACACACACACACACACACACACATAGTTATTAAGTGTTTCGTGTATTTAAAATATGTTTCAGACACATACAGTTTGATATAATATTTTTATACCCTTGAATCCCATGTGCGTGTCTATGTGTGCGTTTGTGTGCGTTTGTGTGTGTGTGTGTGTGAATGTCTGCACCTTGGGGAACCGGCTCTCCTCGTCGATGAGCGAGATGATGTTCATGGGTTTGATGGCGATCATGTCCAGGGCGTCCTGGTTGTCGGTGAACTCGATGTGCTGCCAGTTGATGTCCTCCAGGTTGTACTCCTCCTGCTCCAGCTTGAAGACGTGACGCACGAAGAACTGCTGCAGGTTCTCGTTGGCGAAGTTGATGCAGAGCTGCTCGAAACTGTGTAGACGTCACGACAGACAGAGTTTACAAACCAAACTTCGGAATCCCATGTCCGGTCAAACTATAAAACTTACATACTGGGGTAGTGTTTTGAATCTTGCGATATGATACATATTACGATATAGGAACAAGTATATGATATATTGTGATATATTGTGATACTCTGGTATGGTGGAGTTTATAGACCACATGACCAGGGCCGGGTCTAGACAGGCATGTATGAGGGGGGCAGCCACAAATCTTGAGGGGGCATTGTGCTGTTACTTACTTACTTACATGTAAGTTTGAGGGGGCACAACATTTATTTGAGGGGGCCAGGCCCCCTCTTGCCCCTGCCTAGACCCGGCCCTGCACATGACTCTGTTTGTTTTGAAACAAAAGTATGTTGAGAAATCAGTTTTAAAAGCTGCTGGAGTCGACTGTATCCTCTCATCCTCAGTCATCGTGCAGATTCCATTGCACCTTTAGCTATGGAGGGCGTAAGTAAGTATGTAAGTTTAATTGTAAAAAGAAAATTAAAATATAGTTTGAATATTTGCATGTTAATATATATATATATTTTTAAAGGTTTTTTTACAGATACTTTATAAAATTGAAAGCCCAAATCTGTTGACTATCAATAGATATGTAAAAATTAGCGATATTTGAGTATATCGATGTTTTCTCTACACCCCTACTTTAAACCAGCTATGTAATGTGTGTGTAGGTAATTAAGTAAGTAAGAAAATAATTTAAATTTATAGAGCGCTTTTCCAGACCAGGGTCACAAAGCACGTAAACTATCAAAACAATACCCAATAAAATATATACTTAAAAGGTCACGATAACATCGAGACAAACACAGGAGTTCCAGAAAATCAAGGAAAAGCCTGCACGAATAAAAATGTCTTGTGTGTTTGTGTGTTTGTGTGTACCTGTTGACCGTGAAGTTCTCGAAGCCAAAGATGTCCAAGAGTCCGATGGACCGTCTGAGCAACTTGGGTTGAGAGGAAGCAGGTTTGTAGATGGCAGCGTTGATCTTCTCCACAATCCAAACAAACAGACGTCCATAGATGCCCTGAACACACACACACATACAAGTATACACACACACAAAATAAATGCGATGCCTCCTCCGGGCTTAACTTTAGAGGTCAGAGGTCACACCTTGACAAAGGCATCGCGCACGTCAAGAGCCTGGTCTTTGCTGAGCGGAGTGGAGACCGTCTCTCCTCTGGTGATCAGTGTCCTGCTGGTCAGACAGTTCATCACATCCTTCCCATCCACCTACACACACACACACACACAAACACACACAAACACACAAACACAGTGTCAGAGAAGTGGTGTCGACCGCCTCTGTGTGTGTGTGTGTATGTGTGTGTCACCTCCAGCAGAGAAGCAGCAGTGGTCAGATGAGGACACCGCTTGACCTCACAAGCATCCAGGTTGTCATATGTTCTGGCTACAGAGGTCAAAGGTCAGCAGTGTATATAAATCATATTTCTTTGTAATGTTGGTGACCACTGACCTTCGTACTTCAAGTTCCCCAGGTGTAAGATGGATGCCAGGAGTTTAGAGATCTCCAAGTTCTCTCTGTCGGTGAACATAAGAACCTGCAGCAAGACAAACACACACACAGGTTGACACACATATACAAAGGTGGAAACACACACTCAGGTCAACAAACACATATACAAAGGTGAAAACAAACACACACAGTTCAACGCATACATATACAAATGTAAAAACACACACAAAAGTCAACATAAACAAATGTAAAAACACACACAGGTCAACACACACATATACAAAGGTGAAAACAAACACACCCAGGTCAACATACACATATAAAAGTGTAAAAACACACACACATACAAATGTGGAAACACGCACAAATAAATACACACATATACAAAGGCAAAAACACACACACAGGTTAAAACACATACAAATGTAAAAACACTCACACAGGCCAACACACACACACATACAAATGTGTAAACAGGCACAAATAAACACACACTCATACAAAGGTGGAAACACACACAGTTCAACATACAATGTTGTCAACACACACATTTGAAAGCGCACACACCTTCATGGCGGAGCGTATGTTGGAGTACTCCTTCATGTCGTCGCGACCATCGCACACCGTACAGTTTCCCTGCAGAAGAGCACACGTTGATGGTGTGTTCCCATGACGACGAGCGTACAGGTGAACTCACAAAGGTCAGGTATATATAGTCGCTGGCTTTACTCAGGCCAAGTTTCTTCTTCTCCTCGGTCGTCATCCCCTTCAGCATGCAGTAGAAGATGTGGTAGTTCCTCTCGTCATGTGCCTGGAACAATAGCCGGTGATGGTCAGTGATCAGCACCTGACCATCAGGTCAAAGGTCAAGCCTTGGGTTGGCAACTCACCTGCCTGCAGACGCGCGACTTCTCCAGCAGGTACTGCTCTATCTTAGCGCCCTCGATGGCTCCTCTCTTGTTGAAGTGGATGTCGATGTATTTGCCGAAGCGAGATGAGTTGTCGTTGCGGACCGTCTTGGCATTTCCAAACGCTGCCGGAAAATCAGAAAAAAGCAAACGGGTGATAAAAAACCCGCCAGAACCTGTTCATTGCTCTTGACTTTTGGGGAAAAAAAGCAGTTTTTTTTAAAGAAGTAATACCTTGATCTGTGTGTGTGTATCTCTCCGGTCCTTAAAACTCTTCACTGGCTTCCAGTTTCTTTCAGGATCAACTTTAAAATTCTGGTTCTTACTTTCAGATCTATTCATGGTCAGGCTCCTCCTTACATCACTGATGTGATCCAGCCTTACACCCCAGCTCGGGCTCAGAGGTCTGTGGATCAGAATCTACTTATGGTTCCACGCACACGGCTCAGGACCAGAGGAGAGAAATCTTTTCAGGCTGTTGCTCCTAAGCTTCGGAACGATCTTCTTCTCTCTTTGTGTTTGATGATCTACTGACTCCTTTAAGAAACATCTTAAGACGTTTCTATTTGTTCAGGCTTTTCCTTGAATTTCTCGAACTCCTGTGTTGTTCTCAGTATTATCTTGATCTTTAAAGTATGTACTTTTTTGAGTATTGTTTTGATTGTTTAAGCGCTTTGTGACCCTGGTCTCGAAAAGCGCTATATAAATAAATATTACTTACTTACTTACTTACTATGGAAGTCAATTAGTGGCGTCAGAATGGTTGGATTGAACACATTTTTACTTGAAATGTTTTTTTTTTAGCATTGAATTACTTTTTTATATAATTGAACTTGATTATATATTGAGAGGTTGTATGGATTTGATAGGTTGGATTTAAAAATGTAACATTTTTTAAATAAATACATTTTATTACACGTAGAGTTTGGTATTCGTCCAAACAATTAAAAAATACATTTAATTTTCTAAATTCAACATTTTTTCATTGGTAGCCTTTTAGGTTGGTTATTTGGGATTGTCTACCCATTAGTGTTAGCTATACACATTTTTATTTTAATTGTGCCAACATTTCAAGAATACCAAGCTTTATGTGTAAAAAATGTTTGTATAATTATTTTTTATCAATCTTTCAATAAAGAAACTATGGAATCCAATAAAAGCTTTTCAAATAAAAAAAATGTATTTATATTTGAGATTTAAACAAACCCATTTATAATGGCACTGATGTACTTCCATAGGCTTCAGAATAAAAGCCTGTGGCAGGCGAGAGCGCCCCCCGGTGGCCGTACCTTCAAGGATAGGATTCGCCTCAAGAACTTGCTGCTCGATCCACGAGTGTTGACCGCTGATCGCCGCCAGAAACTGAAGGATCAGTTTGGTGCTCTCCGTCTTTCCTGCTCCCGACTCACCGCTGACATACAGTTGTGAAAGAGTTAGAAAAAAAGGGTAAAAAACTACTAGAGGTCAGCGGGGTCACACCTGATGATGCAGCATTGATCCTTGTTGTTGCGCTGCATGTTGAAGTAACAGTTGTCGGCGATGGCGAAGATGTGCGGCGGCATCTCTCCGATCTTTTTGTTGGTGTAGAGGCGGATCTGATCGGCCGTGTAGATGGGCAGCAGCTGGTACGGGTTGATGGCCACCAGGATGGAGCCAGTGTAGGTCTGGGCACAAGAGACAAGGTCGCTCATCATCTGTCACTGATGCTGCACCTCATCCACCTCAGGAGCGTCTCCGGCTTCATCACCAGGTTCTACATATTTAAATTAAATTAAATATAGAAACTTTGGTATAATATTGCCACCGGTAATTTTTTGGTATTGCCCAGTGGAACTATTATACCGGCATTTTCCTATTGAATTGAAACATATTGAATTAAAAAAAATAATGATTATATTATTGGAAATAGAAAACCAAACTCTAATTGTAAAACATTTTTAAATAGAAAAAAACAATCATTTAACCTTTCAATAATCAAATTAATGAATTAATTGTTTTTTGTTTATATTCCGTTTATTCGTTTTTTTTTATTATTTATTTCATTTTGTTGGTTATTTATTTTCTTGAATGTCTTAATTAATGTCTTTTCAAGTCATTAATTGTTAAGTCTTTAATTGTTTTAAGTGTTTAATGTCTGTTGTTAAGTCCTTTCAACCATATTCATGTTTTACAGCGTAGGTCAGAGAGGACCACAATTTCATTTCTGCTGTATGTCTTAATACATGCATATTTGACAATATAAGAACTTGACTTGACTTTAAATTTTCAATAAAACTTTCGATTTAATTACTTAAAAATACTTTAATGCTTAAAGAAAATAATTTTAAACGTTTGAAATGTTAATTAATTCATTATAATATCAAACTCTGTGTGAAATAAACAAATATACCTTCTTTTTTTTTTAAATCCACCTTTCAAATATACATTTAATTTCATTCAATTAATAAATAAAATATATATTTTTTAAATGTATTATATATATAAATATATACACTGTATATAATTTTCAACATTCACAATATGTTAAATAAACTATATTCTAAAATACTGATCTGAGTCCATACACTCCTTACAACACTTTGAAACACGAGTGGAGACGACAGCTGCTGAGAAGGAGGAAGAGAGGCTGGATCTGACTTTAGATCCAGGAGGGGGGGGAGGAAGGTAGGGGGGGAGGCAGGTCTCAGGTGATGCACAACAATGAAACGCTCGGTCACCGGAGAACCTCGAGCCACTTAAGAACTCTGGCCGTGATGCGTTCAGGTGCCGCTGTCGATGACTTAATGCCGGCTGCAGTCGTGCTGCTTCATGCAGGAGCTTCTACAGAAAAAGGTTCATGCTGGACGACCCGGGTCAGGACTCACCCGGCCGCCACAGTGAGTCTGCGCCCCGAAGAGGAGGACACAGCAGGAGAGAGGAAGAGGAGGCAGTGAGGAAGCAAGAAGAAGAGATTCAGTCTCTGATCATGTGACTGGACCACAGTCAGGCCAGTGAAAGAAACTACTCTGAAGACAAGAGGGATGAAGTGGAAACTGAAACAGTGTTTAAGGTTGACGGTTGAACTCTGCTCATGAGCAGCAGACGACGTAACCACAGAGTGAGACCTCCTGCCAGCAGACCTGAGAAGGTCTAATGACGTCATCACCAGTTCACACTCACGTAGATCAGCTTCTCACGGTAGCGGATCAGAAGGTTGCGTAAGATCCCGGCCTCGTTGAGGTCTCCAAGGCGGATCATGTCCTCCACGCCGTGGATGGAAGTGGGGTGCATGGGTTTGATGTTGGTGGCGTTCTGGGGGGAGATCCAGTGTTCCTGTGGCAAATTAGGTGGGACCACATCAGCACCCCATCAGCAACACATTATCAGGAACAACCCACACTCACGTTTCCTTCATCGTCTAAAACCTGGATCTGCCCGGAGTCGCAGAGTTTCACCACGGCGCCCACCGGAACCTCGAACTCTCGACCGCTTTTGGGGTCCAGCCAGACATAGTCGCCCTGAGGACAAAAGACTAGTGTTAGTGTCGGGACCTTTTTTACATTCACCGGGGCCAGCGTTCTGCGGTGTCAACTGATGAAGAGTGGAGGACCTGGGACAGAGCCATGAGGAACACCGGTTATGCAATGTCTCACACTGAAGCATCTTCTGTTGACTGGCTGGAAATACTCACACACAAGAACACACACAAGCTCACATTTACACACTTATGCACACATTTGCTCTCACACACGCATGCTCACTCTCACATACACTCACACACACAACATTCTCACTCTCACACACACAATCCACCTCACACACTCACTCTCACCCACAATTCAACTCACTCTTACACACAATGCAACTCACACACTCACTCTCACACACACTATCCGACTCACACACTCACTCTAACACACAATCCAACTCACTGTTACACACAATCCAACACACTCACTCTCACACACATTTACTCAATTGCACACAATCGCTGTAACACAAACTTGTTCTCACACATATTCACTCTACCAAATCTCACATACAACACAACATCAACATCAACACTCTCTCACACACAGTCTCAATCTCACACAAACAATCCACCTCACACACTCACTCTCACACACAATTCAGCTCGATCTCACACACAATCCGACTCACACACTCACTCCAACACACAAACACTCTCACACACATATTCTCTCTGAAACACACACACACACATTCTCTCACCCACAACACAATTCACAAACTCCCTCTCACACACACACACACACTCAGGTACCGGCAGCAGCGTGCTGTGCTTCATCACAGTGTTGACGTTCCTCAGCAGGGCCCACTTGGCCTGGTCTTTCTCGTAAAGGTCCACATAGTCTCTTCGCTTGTACATGGTCACAGCTGTTGGAGTGCCCTTGAGCAAGTCCGGCCTGTGCTCTGGATACTAGCTTTTTTTTTTTAGAAGGACTTCATTAGGTCCCTGGTCCGAAGAGTCTCGGCAGCATGTTGTCCAGGATATGTTGCTCCAAGGTCACCGTGGCAACAGTCTCTTCCTCAGGTGTGTCTACCTGGTGTTGGATTTCTGAGCCCGTGAGTTCCTGACAGGTGAGCCCTGTGACGACGTCTCAGCGTGACATCACTTCCTGTGTGTGCGGCCACTCGACGACGAAACACCCCTCCTCGCCCTCAACAGGATCCAATGCTGGTCCTGGTCCATCACCCCAGGAGCTCACAACTGTGAGCAGTTGAATAATTGACAGAGGATCAATTAAGTGTCTCCTCCTCTTCTTCTACCTACAGATACTCACACACACACGTAGAGACGCACACTTGCATGTGACACCAATATGTGTGTGATATAACCAGCTGGTGTTTGCGTTCTCATTTATTTTCTTAAATTATTCATTCAAACATGAGACCCGTGTTCCCGCACATTCTCTCGATCAGCACCACAGCGCCCTCTGCTGGTCGACACATTCTTACTAATGGATGAATTCATGTGTGTGTGTGTGTGTGTTTGACTGTGTAATTACACCATGTGACTACAGCACCAGGGCTCCTCATTTGCATACAAACAAAGTGTCCGCCAAAGGTCGACAAATGAAACATGGTTCTGGAGATTCCACAGGTCAACCAGCATGAAACATGAGTTCCGGTCCAGTGAGCCATCAGAATTCCTGCTTGAGTTCATCGTGCCGCCTTCTGATCAGCACCAGAATCAGCACCAACGAGAGCAACGGATTAACAGAACCAAACCAAAGTTTCTCCTTTCGAGCTTGAAACTAAGTGATCCAGTCAGAACCAGTCTCTGAGAATGATGTCTGCACTACCATCCGACTGTGGGTCTGAGCCTTACCATGGAGAACGAGCCAATGACTCAGTGTACGAGTCCAGAACCGGCCCAGTTGAGGTGAGTACATGTGTGACAGGAGTGATACGTTACCTTGATGAGCGTGGTACACCTGTAGCTGAGACGTCGCGCGTTGAGGTCACCCTCGGGCCAATCGGATCCTCTCCTGGTCAGTCTGTTTGCCATGGTTACCAGACGCCGACCATCCCGACTCGATGCGAGTTCTCCGGGAATGGAACCCGTAGAAGGTTCTTTAAGGTTCACTCTCAGACTGAGTGGAAGTTTGAGAGTGACAAGATCAGCCGATCCGTGTGAGTGTGTGTATGTATGGCTCGCTGCCAGCAGGGGGACTGCTGTCAAAGCAGATTAGCGTGTCCAAAGAGTAACAGACTCATCAGCACACGCACACACACACACACACACACACACACATACACACAAACAAACACACAAACACAGTGTCCCTCATTTAGTTTCAGCTGCTCATTAGACCAGATCCTCTTTTCTCCATGCAAACAATGTGTGTATGTGTGTGTGTGTGTGTGTGTGTGTGTGTGTGTGTGTGTGTGTGTATGTGTGTATGTGTGTGTGTGTGTGTGTGTGTGTGTGTGGGGGTGTGTGTGTGTGTGTGTGTGTGTGTGTGTGTGTGTGTGTGTGTGTGTGTGTGTGTGTGTGTGTGTACCTGACGCAGAATAACCATGGTTC
Organism: Callionymus lyra; assembly: GCF_982586985.1. Taxonomy (NCBI): domain Eukaryota; kingdom Metazoa; phylum Chordata; class Actinopteri; order Syngnathiformes; family Callionymidae; genus Callionymus; species Callionymus lyra. The sequence goes on along the minus strand of NC_141824.1, from coordinate 16,678,122 downwards.
TGGTTCTCTTGACTTGACATCAGCTGAAGTTCTGATAAACAGAAACATGTTGGTTAAAAAACAACAACAGGTTTTCTCTGTTTGTAAGTAAACGCCCACCTTAAACTCTGCTGCCCTTCAGGACCAGAACCACTGGACCACCTTCGTCCTTGTAGAAGATCTTGAAAGAGGCCCTGTAGTCCAAGGGTGTCAGTGTCTGAGTCCAGAATGTTTGTTTTGCTGGACTTGTGAGTAGAGGTGCGTATTGTGCAGTGGTGACAGTACGGTAATATAATGTGAAAACTGTGGGACCAAGGAAATATTATAGGAGTATTGCACAAGTACTTGACTGGTGTTGTAGAACTAACACACCTTAACATCAACTACTTTCATTTGTATTTAAACTAAAATATGCCAAAACATAAGTTTTGGAAGCTGCTGGAGTTGACTGTATCCACTCGTCCTCAGTCGTGGTGCCTGCTGCCATCTAGCGGCCGGAAGTTTGATTGCAACACAAAATTGAACAAACATGCATATTATATGTGCATGTTAATTTTAAATAAAATACAAATATAAATACTATTATTAATTTAAAATATGAAAACGTTTGTAGTATGCAATGTTTAAGTATATCAATATTTTCTTACATCCCTACTTCTAAGTCAGGACTTAACTTAAACCTAATAAAATCTTAAAAGATCTTGGACCTCTATTGTGCTCATCAGTATGTGTCTGTTTATACAAAACTATCTTTCATTGAAATATTTACATTTAAAAAATGACTGAAAAACCTTTTTTTTAGATGAAATCTTGTTTACCATAACCACACCTACTCTGCTGTTATTGGTCAATCATCGAGGCTTGTCACCACGTGTCATCAATCCCAGAAGTCTCCACCTCCAAACGACTCATTGTATAAACAAAGCCTCACACCTTACCTTGATATGTTCAAGTCTTGACCTGTCTCTTAAAATGTCCCAGAAGACTTGAGAGTGAAGTTCAAGTCTGAAGGTTGTTTATTCTAAACATGTTTGAAGACGTGAACAACCGCTGAGACTCTGAGTGTTCAGTTGAGTCACTCGTGAATTAACTCAGCACACTGGCGTCAGTTTGAACACTGAGTCAAAGGGAACGAGTCACTTGGTGAGTCACCACGACCTCGCTGAACCAAAACTTGAAACTAACAAGCTTTTTCTAAGCACTCACATGATGATTGAAGCTTGGTCCGGACCAAACAGAACTGAGAACCTCTTTCCCTGCATCACATACATACTGTACATCGCTTTACTACACAAGTTCACTGTGTTCTAAAGCAATGACACTCACTTTTACCACACAGTTCTCTGTCTCACATGCACACACATGCAGTAATACTCAGACACACGCAGACACACACATGAATATTTCAAAAGCTGGTCAGCAGCAGGAGGTTCACTCAGGTTCTGTCCAGTCTGTTTCAAGAAAGTCTAATCAGATTATTTCACAGAACCAGGCCAGAATAGTAATTTACGAGTTTCTGGATTCTTAAGAAAATAGCTATCGTCAATTACATCATTACGCCCACTGCCCTCATCATCCTAAAAATCTACCATCACCACCATCATCTTCATCTTCATCAACATCACTACTATTATAACCACACACACTACACACACACTCACCTGTAGAGGTGATGGTCCTTCAGGAAGCTGCAACTCTGATCTTCTGCCGTCATTCTTCTACTGTGGAGTGACCCCCCACACTCTCCCTCAACCCCCCTCTCTCTCTCTGTCTCTCTCTCTCTCTCTCTCTGTCTCACTCTCTCTCTCTGTCTCACTCTCTCCCTCTGGTGATGAGGAGACATTCATAAAGTCACTCAAGGGGAACAAGTTTACTGCGGGTCAAGTTGACAGTTCCAATTACAGTTTTAAAAATATGGCTAATAAAAACTACACCACAGAACCGATATATCAAACTCTGAAAATGAGTATAATTGAGGATTATAGATTTTAATTTAAAATTAAAATTTCTCTGGTGTCCATGTTCAAAATGTCCTCCTATCAAAATAATCTAAATCCTTTAAACCTGTGTAACAACCACCTCAGGTCTGCTCACTGTTGATTTAAGTGTGTCTGAGTTTATCCTGGACTTATTGTACTCATCAGTATGTGTCTTTTTGTAAAAAAAAAAAATAATCTCTTTTTAATTTAAATATTAACATTAGAAAATATGCTTAAGCCCCGCCCACTGAAAACAGTGTTTATGGAGATAATATCCCAAACAATCGCTCTTTCTGATTTTAAACTTCAAATCACCTTCATGATAAGAGACTTACTGCATCTTGGAGAGGAAGACTTCCACATTTGAAACATGTGAGTGAGTTTAGCGACATTAGCTTCTTTTTTTTTCCCTTTTCTAAGCGTAAACACAGAGTTGAAATTTGGCTTCCGCTGTCGCTTTGTCATGATCCCGTTCATTGTATAAGTGCCGTTCGCCCACTCTTCCTACAGGTGAAGCCAGATAGACTAACTGAACTTTGGATGAAGAGAAAAGTACCGAGACCAGAAACCCAATACTGAGGCGACATTTGACCTTTATTTGCTCTTCAGGAAATCAACAATCAAACAGGTGAAAAAAATATTTGTTAACAAAAAAACAAGTGTCACTATGAAAACAAGAGTCAACACAGACAGAAGGAACCCAGGAGGACAAGGCTCTGGTTCTGTACAACACCATGTGACGGCACCCTATTCGAGATTTAGGAACATAAAGTTAATTTCCTCAACATCATCTTTCTCCCTCTTTTGATCCTGATCATCATTTTTCATCACCACCCTCCTCGTCATCTTCTTCCTCCTGCTCAGCGTCAATAAATCACTTAAATTCAACAAATAAAAGGATATGAATTTGGCACATTTCCCCGTTCAAGGGGCGTTGAACATGAGTCACAAATGAACGAGTGAATTCACCGATCTGTGCATCTTCCCTCCACACAAAAATAAAAACACAGATCGAAGTGAGCAGAGTTTTTTTTACTGCCAGAGACCAGACCTGGACAGACACCTTCATATTGTGCGCTTTATAGTGTGGATCCTCAGATGGTCCCTTGCAAGGACATTCAAAACCAGGTCTCACCAGTCTTAGGTTTCTGTGAGTGACTGGATTTTTTTTTATGGTGTCTGGTTCAGATCTGTTCTCGGGAAGTGGTGATAAGACCCCTGGTACCCAGATTCAGAATCACGCCGCCTCATTGGGCTTTTAAATCAACTATTTAAGTGAAGGAACAGACTTCTGCGTGGTGACTGCTGGTCAAGAGGCACCGCTGGTGTTTGAAGCAGTTCCTTCCTCAAATATTTAGTCAAACAGTACTTCAGGTTGGAGATATGTTCAGAGTATATAAGCTGCTTATTGTACCTCTCGAACTACATGTAATGTAGAGTGTGTAAGAAGGGGGGGGCATTTATAAATGCAGAACCCTTATTAAAATACCACTGAAACCTCTTCCAGTTCTATGGAAAGGTATTTTGCATCGTAGCTGGAGCCTCTCCAATGTGCCAATAGGTCTCCACCAGATGGACAGCCCAGGACACCAAGGGATGTGTCCAGGAGACATCCTTAAAAAGATGAGTAAGAATATCTTCTGGCCACCACAACTGGAGTAGTATTGGTTCTATTTTAGTCTCTCCTGGGTTAACTGGGCTCTTTATTTATCTTTAAGGTAGAGTCAAAACAATTTGTATTTGTAATCTTATTATCTGGTTTCACAAAGCTGGAAACCATAGGTCAGGGATCTAAAACCCATCCTCAAATGGCTAAGATGGTGCAGGTTTGGATCCAAACAGTCAAGCACATATAGTTGAATCAATCATGAATTGGTGTCTGTAGTCAGTCAGGTGCTGCTTGTTGCAGCTGATATCGGATTCACTAACTCATGCATGCTTGACGGGTTGAAACAAAAATCTTGCACCATCTCGTCGCCGGGTTTGAGACCCCCGCCGTTGATGAAAGAAGGATCATGGATGGATATCAATGTTACGTGAGACCCGGTGAGGCGGGATGATTCTGCGTTTGCTGTGTAAAAGGGGAAACAAAGTTATGCGGATTCACATTTTGTCAGCTGCATCTCGCCCGGATGGTAAAGTGTCTGTGTTATTGCCTGTGTGGATTTCCCTCCTCTCGAGAGCCCGGTTACTCGGACACCTTGACCCGGAACGTGACACGACCCAAGAACTTGTCCCGGTCGTCGTTGTTGCGAAGGTTGGATCCCTCCACTTTACACTCCACCGTCTGCTCCACATTGTAATCATCTCGAGTCAGAAGGAGCTTCACGGCCACCAGCGGCTGCACATAGTCCGGCTGAGGGCACACGAGCAGATGGAGATCTTTAGTAGACGTCTTCGTTAATGACTCTCAGCATCACATAGGGCCTTCAAGATCTAACAAGCCACCAGGACAGACACAGGACTTCCTAATTCTAGTTCCAAAAGGGTGAAGAACCAAAAAAAGACCCTGAAGGTATCGGATTTAACATTAAGAAACATTATTAAAAAAAATAACGTTAAATTATGACTGTAAATATGAGTAGAGAACATGAAGACTGGGATCTTTGGGAAAATGATAACATGGAGACCATCAGGACAAAGAAGAGCTTAAAACGCATTCAGCCATCAGCATCCAGATAATCATGTGAATCAGTATTTAGGAACAGCTTATGTTGATAGCGTGTCTTAACTCACGTGAGCATTTTTGCCGTAGTATGGAAAGAACATCTTGTCCAAGCGGCCCTCGGGTGGAAAGTATTGGACCTGCAGTGGACTTTGTCGATGCTGCACAGACAAAAAAGAGTGAAACCTGGAATGCTCAAGTACTGGAACTCATTCCTGTTTTTTCTGGTGTTCACCTTTAAGGTACAGTTGATGTAGGGATCGCCAACTGGCTTGAGTCCCACGATCTGCACACAGAAACTGATTCAGTTTGTCTTTCTCAGATTGTCATTGGACGTTTAAGCTGCAGATACTGACCCGGTTCATCTTGATGATTACACAGGGTTTTCCTTCTGCAAACCCAAAACTGGTGTCGGGAAGTCCGGAACACTGTCGGAGGAGGCTGCGCTTGAATTGGCAGACCTTCTTAACCTCCTCCTGGTCCTGCTCGGTGTACTCACCGACCAGACACAATTCGTTACCTTCCTGGATGGTGTCGTTGTACCCTGCAGACCAAACAAATTCAGGACTTCTTCAGGACCTGCTGTTGGTTCCCGTTGTACAATAGTGGAACTAGGTAGTCTACATTTCCCAAAGGAGACCTCCTGAGGGATCAATAAAGTTCTACCTAACCTAACCTAAGATCGACAAGATAATTGTGGTCCTCAAAGGGTTAAAATCATCAGGACAGTGGACCAATGTAACCATAAAGACCTCCCATGGTGTCACTTAACACACATTTGCTGGGCGAGAACCAACAGGAAGAGCCGCTAGTGCCTGGTACTCACGCTGCAGAAGATTGTGCAGTTGCTGGACGTACGGGTTGTAGTCGGATGGGTCGCTGCGGTTGAAGGAAATGTCGATTGCGTGAGGTCGAACCACCAGACCTAAAATTGGAAAATTAGGTTAGAATGAGAACTCAGGTATTAATAATAGTCTGGATCAGTTCTCTTGACGTCTATCAGGGCAAAAATAAACATTTTGAAGAGGTATTTTTGAGGTAAGCTCTGTAAATAGCACCTTCATCTACCCACACTAAGACAGCGCCGGAGAGATGAAAAGAACAGGGGCTGGAGACTATTTTGGAGTCAGAAGAACTTTGATATATGCCTTACGACTGATGTTGAAAGAGCAGGAAAGACAAACTGAGGCCCAGTTTATTTATTATGTAAGGATTTGTTTAATTCTCCTACTTTCATTTCAGACGAGAGCCAAGCTCAGGACAGAAGGGGGAAGATGCTATAGTAAAGAGATGGGGAGGCAGGTCCATTGGACATGGATTCATGTCTCTAATCTGGTAGAGAGAGAGTTGAAGGCATTATTTTGAATTGAATTACAAGTGTGTAAACAAAAGGAGGGAGTGACACAGGACCCCAACTGAAGCTAGTGTAATTGATTCATGGTAAACCTACTCAGCAGTAGGGCAAAAAAAAAGTTCTTTAGTTGACAGGATGAAGTGATAGAAGGAGAGAACAGTCATTGGAGCAGACTTTAATGAATGTGAAGGGAGCAGAGGAGACAAGGATGTACTTGGCAGGTGAGATGTAACGTTGTGTGTGGAAGAATTTAAACCGGAAAGTTGAGCCCAGGCAGCACAGAGATCTATGGAACAAGTGAACATGTACAAGAAGATGATGGAAGGTGAGGCAGGAAGAAAAGCCGTATTTCAGGGAGACACAAAGCTTCTTATGTTAGTGGAGAGTCAATGGTTGGTCGTTTGGTATCAAGAGTACAGTAGGGAGAGGAAGAGAGAGATGAAGGAGAATTTCAGGGAACTAGTATATGAGGGAGGAGATTGAAAGAGGACAGATGGAGGAGATATGGTTCAGAAAGTGCAGAGAATCATTAAGGTAATTAAGTCTAGGAGGCAAACTCGGAATAGAATAAAGAGTGACAACAACTTGGTTGAGGTTTGGAAGTGATTGGGTCGATGACAAATGAATCTCTCAGCAGAATGTCGAGATTCTTTAAAGACAGATAAAGAAGACCTGATAACAATGACAATGATGAAAAGGTAGAGGACATAGTCTAGAAGATAATGATGGTGGGAGACTTGCTGTGAAGACTTAATGATTCCAGAAGTTCCTTCTAAGATGTAGGAATACTCTGGAGTTATATGTAATATATACTATAACATATACCGTACTTTGACAGAATTCTCGAAATGACATATGACAGACCGGCGACGAAGGTCCACCTCTGTTGACTTTTTTACTTCTTTGATACAATGTCGTTCCAACCCAGATACGCTGAGACAAACATTACTCAAGTCTTGAGTTGTCCAGTAACAGAGGCCAGCAGAGGTTAAAGGTCGGGAACGTTCTCTCACCTGGACTCTTCACGAGGTCCTGGTGGCGTGGAACGTTGTCGTCGAGAGTCTGCAGCATCACCCACATGGTGAGCAGAAACATTCCGGCCAGGAAGCCGTAGAACACCAGGTAGAAGAGAAGGATGAGGCCTGAAACGTGACAGCGTTGGATCATCAGAACCAAACAATCCAAGTAGCTCTGATGAGTCTCATGTTCCTCCCTGAGAATCCGAACCTAATGGTAGCTCAAGAGACCTGAGGTTTTAATCACTCAACCATCTCAGACACCATCATCTAAACCTTTTTTTATGACGGCATCACAACAAGAAAGATGGTTGAAAAAACTCTAACAGCTGTTCATCTCTCAGTTATCATCCTGAGATTCTTAGAAGAACCTCTAAGCATGACAGCTGCTGGTCACATGACAGCTCTCTTATTTGAATCTTTTTTTTTTGGTCTGTCAACTGTGAGACACAAGAAATGTCTTGACCAGAACTGCCGACAGCACTGGTCTGGTTTTGGTGTAAACAGGGGGACATCATGAACACACTGGAAGTTCTGGTTTGCACCTACCTGATGGTGCGGAGCCCACAGCAGACCAGTCCTACAGCTAAGCCCACTGACTCCAACTGAATCGGTTCTGTGAAGCTTGACCGGACAGACAGACAGACAGATGGAAAGATGGACGTACAAACAGGCAGGCCGGACGGACAAACAGACAAGACAGGACAGAAGTGCTCGTCTTACCCCAGCTTTTGGCGGTCCGGCCCAGAAACTCTCCGGTCCGAGGGTTGTAAATAGAATCCTTCCAGGATTCTCCATTTTTCTTTTCTGCTGCCGCCTCCTGCTTCTGGTTCACCTGCTTCTCCTCTTTCTCCTCCACTTTCACCTCCTCCTTCGCCGTCTGCTCCGGCTCCTCCTTCCGCTCGGGCTTCTCCTCCTGGTTCTGCTCCTGGACGTCGTTCTTCTCCTTGTCCTGGTTCTGATCCTTGGACGGGGATGACATGTTGGCGGAGGGTCCGGACTGAGGCGAGGGGGGCTAATCAACACAAGCGCTGAGCTGATCTGTCAAGAGTAGCGAGCGGAGCTCAGTGTGAAGCTGCACCGATGCTCACACACACACACACACACACATGCCTCCACACACAGAGTGCTGCAGAAGAAGACGCAGGCGCAGTGCAGCCCGGTGGGTGAGGGGTTGACAGTCCACCACGATGGAGCTGCAACAATGATTAGCTGGAAATGCTTCAGCCCTGAATGACACACACACACTCACACACACACCTACACACTCACAGAAGCGTCTTCATCCACTATGAATCACGGCAGCAGGTTTTTTTGTTAACATCATCTCGCATGAAGCAGCAGCATCTTCTCGACCCACTTAAGCAGCATCGGAAATGGTTGACGATGAAGATGATGATGATGCAATGAAATGTTTTGAACAAGCAGAGGTCGGGGGGGAAAAGAACAAAGAGAAACTGAATGATTTAATATAAAGATGAAAGAGAAGTTATGTAACCGCACCAGCGAGCGGAGCAGGTCACCTGACTACGGTGCCGCTTCCCGATTGGGCGAGCTCAGATAACATGGGGCTGACGTCACCCGCACACATGAGGCTGGCCTGCACGTGAGCAGAAGAATGTGACTTGAGTGCGATTGATCACATGACGTATTTAGATCACCGCTGTTCTGATGAACGCATTAAGATGTTTGAGTCTTGCATTCATTCATCCATCCTTCCATCCGCTCTTCTTTCCATCCTTATGCTGGTCCAGCCACTGATCCATCTACTCTCTTATCCATGCATCCATCCACTCACCCGTCCATCAATCTGTCCATCCATCCATTCTTTAACATACAAATCTATCCATCTACTGATACATCATTTAATCCATACATCCACTCATCCATCCGTCAATACACTTATCCATCAACTCATCAATCTATCCATGCATCCATCCACTTAGCCATTCATCTACTGATTTATCAGCTCAGCCATTCATTCTTCCATCCCAACGGAATTTTCCAAAGGGATCAATAAAGCCATATCTAATCTAATAATATGATCTCTGCGTCGACTCAAGGCATCTAAACATCAATAAATTAATCCATTCACCCATCCATCCATTTATCCATCAATATAATATTTCATCCACTCTTCTAGCATCCATCCATCCATCCATCATCCGTCTATCTGCCCACTGATGTACTCATCCATCAATCCATCTGTCCGTCTATCCATCTATTCATCCACTCATCCATCCCAGCGCACACACACACACACACACACTCGAACACGCACCCACACAAACTCTCTCTCACTCTTTCTCTCTCTCTGCAGTAGGGGGCGGAGTCAGTGGTGTTAGGATGCTGTCAGGTTGCCGTGGTTTCAGACTCTTATTTCTTGTGGTAACCATCAGTCGGGGATGTGTGTGTGCGCGGCTGAAGAGTGTGTGTGTGTGTGTGTGTGTGTGAGCGAGTGTGGTTTATTACGGTGAGGAACGTCTGCAGCCACAAGCTGCGTGAGGAGGAACCCGGAGAGCATAACCACAGACGACGAGCCCCACTGAAGTCGCAGCGAGCTGCAGGACGACATCATCGCCCGGCTGAGGACGGACGAGGACAAACTCACAGAGGAGCAGGCTGACAAGGAGACATTGACAGAAGACACACTGATAAGGAGACAATGACGAGGACAGAGTGACAAGGAGACACTGAGGAGGAGACAAGGATAAGGAACACCGATAAGGAGACTCTGATGAGGACAAACCGGTGAGGAGACACTGACGAAGACACATCGATGAGGAGACACTGACGAGGAGACACTGACGAGGACAAACTGATGAGGACACACCGGTGAGGAGACACTGACAAGGACACATCGGTGAGGAGACACTGACTAGGACACATCGTTGAGGAGACACTGACGAGGAAACTCTAAATAGGATGAACTGACGTGACACGATGACAAGGAGAGACTGACGAGGACACACTGAAAGCTGACGTACAGATGAGGAGCGTCAGTGAAGGAGGAAACACTAATAGAAGAAGGAGACACTCAATAGCAGACACTTAAGTGAAGACAATGACGAGCAGACTCTAAAGGAGCGGACACTGACAAAAAAGACACTGACAGGGGGACACTGATGACGAGACACAAAAGGAGGAGACACTGAAAAAAGAAACGAGGAGGTGAGGGTGGACATATACCGGAAGGACATTATTAGGATGGAAGGAAACAAGTGAAGGATAGAAGAAGAAATTGAAGAAGGATGGAGTAGGTGCTGGTCCCTGGTCTACTGGTGAGTCAAATGACTAGGCAGCGGCTCTCTCTCTCCAACATGGCGGCCGACTTTTATTTTGAAACGACGGCTGATTAGAAGGTCAAATACCAAACAGGAAGTAATTCCACCCGAGATCATAATCATCACCCCCTTTCACATCCTGTTCTTAATCACTCCTGCTGCATCCCCTTTTGATCATCACTCCACCTGCACCTCCTCTTCACAATCACTCACAATCACTCCTCCATCACCTCCTCTTCACAATCTTCACAAACTCCTCCCGCACCTCCTCTTCACAATCTTCATTATCACTCCTCCTGCACCTTCTCTTGATCATCACTCCTCCATCACTTCCTCTTCAAAATCTTCATTATCACTCCTCCTGCACCTTCTCTTCATCATCACTCCTCATGCACCTCTTCTTCACAATCTTCACAAACTCCTCCCGCACCTCCTCTTCACAATCTTCATTATCACTCCTCCTGCACCTTCTCTTGATCATCACTCCTCCATCAACTCCTCTTCACAATCTTCACAAACTCCTCCCGCACCTCCTCTTCACAATCTTCATTATCACTCCTCCTGCACCTTCTCTTGATCATCACTCCTCCAGCACCTCCTCTTCACAATCTCCACAAACTCCTCCTGCACCTCCTCTTCACAATTACTCACAATCACTCCTCCAGCACCTCCTCTTCACAATCTTCATTATAACTCCTCCTGCACCTTCTCCTCATTATCATTGACCCTTGTCACAGTCACTCCTCCTACACCTCCTCTTGAAAATCTTCATTATCACTCCTCCTGCACCTCCTCTTTACAATCTTCACAAACTCCTCCTGCAGCCCCTCTTCACAATCTTCATTATCACTCCTCCTGCACCTTCTCTTCATTATCACTTATCCTTGTCACAGTCACTCCTCCTGCACCTCCTCTTCATCATCACTTCTCCTGCACCTCCTCTTCACAATCTTCACAAACTTCTCCTGCACCCCCTCTTCACAATCTTCATTATCACTCCTCCTGCACCTTCTCTTCATTATCACTCATCCTTGTCACAGTCACTCCTCCTGCACCTCCTCTTCATCATCACTCCTCCTGCACCTCCTCTTTATCATCACTCCTCTTTATCATCACTCAACCTGCACCTCCTTTTCATAAGTACGCCTCCTGTACCTCATCTTAATCGTCACCCCACCTTCCCTGTCTCTTCATAGTCAGTCCCCCTGTATCTCCTCCTCACCATCTCTCCTCCTTAACCTCCTCCCCATTATCAACCCATTTGCACCTTCCCCTTCATAATCCTTCTTCATGATGATCATTATCATCATCCCTCCTGGAGCCCTTCCTCCTGATTATCCCTCCTGCACCTCCTCTTCATCATCATCCTTTCTGCACCTCCTCTTCATTATCATCCCACAGGAAACACCTATTCATCATCCTTCCTGCACCTCCTCTTCATCACCATAACCCTCCCTGCACCTATTTACCATCATCATCATCCTACTTGCACCTCCTGTTATTATAATCATCTTTCTTGCACCTCCTCTTTATCATTATCAACCTTCTTGCACCTCCTCGTCATCACCTTAACTCTCCCTACACCTATTTACTACCATCATCATCCTACTTGCACCTCCTCTTATCATTATAATCTTTCTTGCACATCCTTTTCATCACCTTAACCCTCCTTGCACCCCTTTACCACCATCATCATCGTACTTGCACCTCCTCTTATCATCATCATCTTTCTTGCACCTCCTCTTTATCATTATCATCCTTCCTGCACCTACTTTTCATCACCTTAACCCTCCCTGCACCTCTTTACCACCATCATCATCGTACTTGCACCTCCTCTTATCATCATCATCTACTTGCACCTCCTCTTTATCATTATAATCTTTCTTGCAACTCCTCTTTATTATTATCATCCTTTCCGCACCTCCTCTTCATCACCTTAACCCTCCCTGCACCTCTTTACCACCATCATCATCGTACTTGCACCTCCTCTTATCATCATTGTCTACTTGCACCTCCTCTTTATCATTATAATCTTTCTTGCAACTCCTCTTTATCATTATCATCCTTCCCGCACCTCCTCTTCATCACCTTAGCCCTCCCTGCATCTCTTTACCACCATCATCATCCTACTTGCACCTCCTCTTATCGTCATCATACTTCTTGCAGCTCCTCTTTATCATTATCATCGTTCTTTCACCTCCTCTTATCATCATCCTCTTTCTTGCACCTCCTCTTTATCATTATCATCCTTCCTGCACCTCCTCTTCATTACCATAACCCTCCCTGCACCTCTTTACCACCATCATCATCCTACTTGCACCTCCTCTTATCATCATCATCTTTCTTGCACCTCCTCTTTATCATTATCATCCTTCCCGCACCTCCTCTTCATCACCTTAGCCCTCCCTGCATCTCTTTACCACCATCATCATCCTACTTGCACCTCCTCTTATCGTCATCATATTTCTTGCAGCTCCTCTTTATCATTATCATCGTTCTTTCACCTCCTCTTATCATCATCCTCTTTCTTGCACCTCCTCTTTATCATTATCATCCTTCCTGCACCTCCTCTTCATTACCATAACCCTCCCTGCACCTCTTTACCACCATCATCATCCTACTTGCACCTCCTCTTATCATCATCATCTTTCTTGCACCTCCTCTTTATCATTATCATCCTTCCTGCACCTCCTCTTCATCACCTTACCCCTCCCTGCATCTCTTTACCACCATCATCATCCTACTTGCACCTCCTCTTATCGTCATCATATTTCTTGCACCTCCTCTTCATCATTATCATCGTTCTTTCACCTCCTCTTATCATCATCCTCTTTCTTGCACCTCCTCTTTATCATTATCATCCTTCCTGCACCTCCTCTTCATTACCATAACCCTCCCTGCACCTCTTTACCACCATCATCATCCTACCTGCACCTCCTCTTATCATCATCATCTTTCTTGCACCTCCTCTTTATCATTATCATCCTTCCTGCACCTCCTCTTCATCACCTTAACCCTCCCTGCACCTCTTTACCACCATCATCATCCTACTTGCACCTCCTTTTATTATCATCATCTTTCTTGCACCTCCTATTTATCATCACCATCCTTCTTGCACCCCCTCTTATCATCATCCTCCCCACATCATCATCCTCCTTGCACCTCCTCTTATCCTCATCTTCCTTCCTGAACCACCTCCCAACACTATCATCCTTCTTGCACCTCCTTTATCAGCACCATCCTTCCTGCACCTCCTCTTAATCATCCCTATCCTACTTGCGCATCCTCTTCTTCATCATAGCCATCCTTCCTACACAAACTTTAAACATCTGCTTTTTTTTTTGTTCGAACTACTCCTCTCTTCTTCCTGCTCTCCTTATCCTCTCCCCTGTCTCCTCCTCTACTCCTCCTGTCATTTCTTTTCTCTCACCATCCTCACCTCTCCTGCTGACGTTTACAACTTATCACCTTCTCGTGTCCACCTCTGTCTTTCATCTCTGCTTTTCCTCTTGCATCCTTCCCTCCTCCCTTGTACCAGGAAGCATGACATCATGCTCCTCAGAGAGATGCTGCTGTCGCTAGGCAACCATCGGCTGACTCCTGTTCCATTTTTAGCACGGGGGAGGGGTCAATCTCTGTTGAAGGAAACGTGGATTGTGGGAGTCACTGCCTGAAGGTCACGTGACTCACTTCATTTGACAGCTGGGTTTGGCCTTAGCAGGTCATGTGACTCCTAAAAGCAAAAATATTCAGGTGTCATTGAAAAACAAGATTTTCCTGTCGCAGTGTGGAGCAGAATAAATGCATGTTCATAATCTCTGACTATACATCAGAAACCTTAACCTATAACTATTATGAAATAACTTAACTTATATATTTATAAAACATATTTTAACAGATATATAACATATATAGATAATATAAATATATATATATTGCTGTATCCTCAGGTCTCAGCAGGGTCATGACGTCACCGGGTGAATCCTCATCCTTCAGAAGGTTCTTCCAGTATGTGGAGGACAGTGGACTTCGGACCTACGACGGTCTGGTGATCCAAAATGCTTCGGACATTTCCCGCGAGAGCGACCGCATTCGCAACCAAACCAACTGGACCTATCTACAGGAGAAGCACCACAAGAAGAAAAGACAGGAAGAAGCCATTAAGAGGTACACTTTTGTGTTGTATTCTCACCAGGAAGTTCTTCATGTCTGGTGGTCTGGAGTACTGATGTGGATTTTGTCAGGATCGAGGATGACGTTGCCCGCGCAACAGATGCTGCGTACTCTGGGAAGCACTTCAGAATGGGGTTCATGACAATGCCAGCGCCCCAAGACCGACTGCCTCCCCCCAGCCAGGGCTTTACCGTCAGGTCTCAGTCTCTGCACTCAGTGGGTGGTGGTGAAGAAGATTCTAATATGAACCGAAAACAACCTCCTCCCAAACCAAGGAGAGACCCCAACACCAAACTCAGCAGCAGTTCTGAGGCGGTGGGTGGGGTATCTGGGGTCTACATGAAGACGCAGGAGACATCAGAGCAAGCCGACGGTAAGTCAAGCAGAGCCACTGGTCAAAGTCCAGATGTATTCCTTTAAGCTTCTCTGTCCATCTTCAGCTCGAGCGGGTGAGGACTGCCGGAAGTTACCACCCCCTAAACCTAGGAGAAACCCCAATACCCAGCTTAGCATGTCCTTTGATGAATCTCATTCCAGCAATCATGGCAACAAGAAGACCACCCAGTCTTTGGACAGAACTTCCAACATGGACTTTGAAGAACCGGTTTACATTGAGATGGTAGGGAACATTCTGAGAGAGCTGAAGGGTCAGCAGGAGTTTTTGGACGACGAACAGAGCGAGGCGGTGTACGAAGAGATGAAGTACCCACTTTTAGAGGACCTTCTACAAGACCCACGACTGGACATGTCAGGACAAACCACCATGTTGCTTCCAGATTCTCGGTCTTATGGGACTCGCGGGTCTCTGTGTGACATCCCGCCACCTTTCCCCAACCTCCTGACGCCACGTCCACCTCTTCTGGTCTTCCCCTCAGCACCTGCTCAGTGTTCCCCAAATTCAGATGAGTCCCCACTCACGCCTTTGGAGGTCGCCCAGCTGCCCGTCATTGACAAAGCTTCTTTCAACAAGTCAGGTGCTGGTGGTGAATTGTCACAAGTCTCATCGCACCGCAAAGAAAGGGACCGAACACATGCAAGAGAAACATCCGGGACTCCAACAATCACCGCATCTGGACGGTCCTCGGCTCCGCCTCTGCCTTCCACCCTTTACAAGTCCTCTGGCTCTGCCCACAGTGGACACGGATACCCTCGCAGCCAATCAGCGTGTCCATCTCCAGTCAGCATGGGCCGCTGCCTGACACCTTTGAGCCTAAAGAGACCACCACCCTATGACACTTTGATGGGAGGGGGAAGCATCCCTCGCTCCTCTTCTTCTTCCCATCGGGTCCAGGAGGACGGTTTGAGGTTCTCTGGTTCCAGCTCCTCACACGGATCCATGCAAAACATTTCCATGCGCCCCCAGACACCAACAAGTCCATTAGAAGACCTCAACAACTTGTTCACCTCCAGTCGGGCAGTAAAGAAGAAAGGGTGTGACAGGAGGAGGAGCCGAGATGGTGACGGTAAGTAAGGAAGGGTTATAGATATAAACAAAGCAATCAATATAATGGTGACTCCTCAGTGTGACACTGAATTAATGAGGACCAAGTTGTAGAGCTACAGCAGAACTAGTGACATGAATGTCTGAAGCTATACTTGCAGTACAAAAGCCATACCTCAGCACTTCACTCCACAGACTGCAGGCGCAACCGGCCGGACAGTAAAGACCGGGACATGGAGGGACGGTCCAGTCCGGTGTCCAGCAGAATGGGCCGGCATTCTGTCAGTCCCACTATGATGATGGTTGGGTCTGGTGAGTTTGGCTTCTAACTGTAGTCCTAAATATAACTCTGTAACATTTTATCATCTTTCACAGAGGCAAAGTCTGGGTGTAAACTAGGTCGATCTGCCTCCACTTCAGGAGTCCCTTCACCAAGAGCTACACCACAGCGTCACCCTCAGGACCACCCCGTGCTCAGCCAGGTACTTACATACCTGTCCGGCTTGTTCATACACCTGAACGTCTCACCTGTCTGTTAATGTGTCTGTCATACCTGTCCGTCTCTCAGGTTGCAGCTTCGCTGAGCGACAGAGTACTGATGGAGGAATAGAAGTTGTGATACATCTGACGAGCTAATATGGACAAATGCAATATAAAACTGTCAAGTAAAAAATAACTATTTAACACTTACCGTTTCACTATCAAAGCAACTAACACTTATGTACAGCGCACTTAACTAACATGCTAAAGTACCACGCTAAACTAACATGCTTTAATACTATACTAAACTAGCAAGCTAAACTAACAAACTAGAGCAACATGTTAAACGAACAAGATAACCTAGCATGCAAACCTAACCCTTCCAATTAAAATGTAAAACTCACAAACTAACCTAACTCACAAAAGTATCAAGGTCAACAGGGATGGTAAAAAAGCATGCTAAACTAACATCCATTCATCACAAACTTCACTCTCCATCTACGAACTTAAACTGTTGTCACACTAAATTTTTAAATGCTTATGCTTCACTAATGTCATCTTCAGAAAGACAAACTGGACCAAGGTTTAATTGATGTGTGTGCGATGACTCTCCTGGTGTCTCCGCTTTTTCTCTCCAATAAAATCTGCTTTTCTGACTTTTATTTTGACTTCACTTAAATGGGATGATTTTTCAACAAACAACAACAATTAAACTAAGAAGGGATGAAAATGAAATCCTGTTATCGGAAAACCCTTATCGCTGACAATACATTTCCAGGACAAACTTAAATAAATAAATAAACAAATCGATTACTTCGAAATATGAAGAACTACTACAGAATGAAACGAGCAAAACCTTTTTACTGCACTTCGCATTTATACCACCAGGAGGTCTCAGTTTGGTTTGAGCTGGTGGACCCAACCATTTGCCCAAGAAGCAGAACATGATTAACAGGTGTTGTGTGAGAGATTGATCTGCAGGTTTGCTCCACCCTCAGATGCCGTGGCTTTGTGGCGACGCCACTATGATGGAAATCATCGAAAGGAAGCGGGTTCTGTGTCGGGAGATTAAAGCCCGTCAGCGGCCCGAGAAGAACCTCTGCAAGCAAGAGAGCATGCCCATCCTGCCCAGCTGGAGTAGGAGGCAGCCGCCCCCTTACTTGGCCCCACATGGCGCCACTGCTGGCAAGTCAACCGTCGTCTGGGACACCGCCATCTGAAGTGGCCGACATCACAATGGAGGTCAAAGCAATCAGAAGATTTGTCATGGGTTGGCAACAATCGCACTTGTTAGGAACTTGCACTTGATCTATAATCGTCAAATCAGAGCACAGGGAGGCGTGGCCTTGTAGCACACTTGTGTTCTCTGAGTTTTCTATCAGATGTTTTGTAAATTTGTTGTAGCACAAACGTAGATGAGGATACATTTGTTGTCTTTTGTACAGTTTGAGAGAAAGATGAAGGTTTCGTTATGACAGATTCTATTTTACATTGAGTCTATTTTGGCATGTTGTCGTCATGGAAAACAGGATTAACTTTGGGAACTCATGGAAACATCCGAACATCAACAGTCTCTGGGTCATGTGACCAGCCTAGATTAAAGCCCTCGCTCTTACACACACAGCGGGTTCAAAGGTGACGCCCCCTTTAAATCATGAAATTACTTCCTCACCGTTGGTATAGGACAGGAAGTGTGTTACTGGAAAAGCTCAGTGTCTCGATGCGTCATGTGATTTGTTATGGCCGTGGTTCGTGGAAACACAGACTGCTCGTCTCTTGCACTGAAACTTTTTTTTTTAAAGAGAAATGTGACCTTTGTGTTCGACGCCATGGAAAGCAAAGAAATAAAGTATGTTTTTGACACTTCACATGCATCTAACTCACAGCAGCAAAACACACTCTTATATTTCTGATGTCTAAACAGATCCACTGTCACTACCACAAGAATTATTTTTTTTAAATAAGAAATGGAAACTCAGTGATATGTCTCACATCACAATCTTATTGTGAAAGTCACCTTCCTGTAAAGTGCAAAAACAATACTCATTTCTTATGTAGGAGCCTCTCCCATACTGAATAGACACAGCAGCAGAAGAAAATGAAACTCCAGAGTAAACGGAGAGTTGAACCTGCAAAGATGTTGACCTCTTGATCCAACTTTAACCACCAACAGCTCCACACAGGTCTGCAGACCCATTTATTGAAAGATTGTCGACACTTTTGTCCTAAAGACACGCAAATGCAACGATACAGGTGACTGGATATGGGGTCTGCCTGTCAATCAAATTCAGCACTTGTGAGTGAATAAATATTGTCACAACATTCACAGTAAAAAAGAAATTAGTTGTTGTGAAATATCTTTTAGCTGAGAGAAAAAGAACAAGAACCAGAACAAGGATCCATAGTGCTAAAAATACTTTTGCCAGAAGATCTTATGACCTTTAACTGTGCTGACTTCATCTTTGTCTTCATTTCTTGTCCCCCAGGACTCTTGGGCCTAAAGACTGCTGACATCAGGACTTCTTCCTGCGATGACAGTCCGGTCAACAAACCCAACGTGTGTCTTGTTGTGCCACTCAATTGACAAAAGTGTAAATAAGTTCTTTTGAGAGCTTGACTATGCAACATTACAGGACAACAGCAAGTGAAGCCTCAAGGTTACCAACTAGCTGTATATGTTGGCAAATCATCTATCAACCCTAAAAAAAAAGCAAACATCTGCAGGTTAACAGTGATTCTCACCGTCAAACCAAATTACCTTTGATGTGTCCAAGGCTTTCTTGTCAAATTTGTGTTTGCTTTTATTGTTTCTGCACCTGGTAATGCCATCTTGTCTTCAGGCTATTGGACTGGCGGACCTGTTGTTGCTCAAATGCCTTATAGAAAGCCCATGGAGAAACACAGCAAAACACACTTTCAAGGTTCCTCAGAGTCAGTTGGACATGGAAGTCTAGTTGGGCAAGATTGGACACAAGTAATAGGTGTGGCTTGATGAAGAGGGGGGAGGAGAAGTTTGCCAGCTCCCATTATGCAGAACTTACTCAGCAACCCAAACAAATCCACATCGATCAATTGGTAAATGCTCAGCAACACATGAAAACAAACACATTTGGTGCTGGGTTCGAACTGTGAAGTTTTCGGTCACCAAGCGACCACTCAATCACTCTTTGGATTTTCACACACAAAAGTAGAAAATAAAAAAAGTCTAACCGGCTAAAATGTTTTGTACAATTCCAGTGGTGTTGTCGTATACACGACTGTTGTGCTTGAACGGCAGTCTGGGAAGAGCTCACTCTTTTATGCACACGCTGCACCTGCCAATATTCTCGCGCTGCCGCCAGGGAGCCTTCAGCGTGGTGGACGAATTTGAGGTCACACTGTCCGTTGTGGTCAGCCAAAAGCTGTAAATGTTGGCAAAGTAGTGACAAGTTCCTCGCGGCCCCTGGCACTCCACGAAGGGTTGCGCCCGGAAGTCCATCAAGCAGCTACCAGGAGAGGTCAAGGACTGCCCACCTCCTTCATCCCCTGCACCTGTATGCTGCAGACATCATCAACACACATATTACCACATGTGACACGCCAACATGTGTGCTCATTTGTGTCAGGTCAACCTACCATTAGAAAAGAGAACCCAGACCAGAGACTTGACCACAAGGGGGGACACTCCGGTCGGTTGGTAGTCTGGCTGTGTAGTGCTACAGGGGATGACAGTGCCTCACAAACTGCACAGCGACTGATGTGTTCTCCAATAGAGGTGCCCACCACAGGCAGACTTGGAACTGCAGCAGTAGTAGAAAGCCAGTAGGATTTGTCATTCCTGCTTGCGTATGAACATGTTCTCATGTTGCAAGAGGAAAATGGCATTGTGGAGAAGACCCGCATGCAGGAACCAGCCTGACCTGAAAATAAGCCAAACAAACTAAGGACAGGTTGCAGAAAAAGCAAATCTGAAACTAGACTGTAGAAAGGTTACCCAAGTCTTGTGTGTGGGCCTTCTCCTGTCCCTCCAGGTAAAGTAGACTGTATCCGGTCCACAGAACCTTCATGTTCATTGGACATGACGGCACTGTCGTTGACTGACTGTGTATTACTATTAAGAAGCCAGAGTTTAGGATTTTAGATGGCCCTGGCAGTCCACGGTCTCCGGTTTGACCTGGGTCACCTGACAAATGGACAAAAAAAAGATAAAATAATATAAATTATCTTCACTCACTTCAGGGACATAGTAAAAGCCTGAAGAGTCTAGATTCCAGTTTGAAAGCGGCTAAACAAATCTAACAGCTTACCTCTGGCTCCAGTAAATCCAATTTCCCCCAAATGGCCTGGACTTCCTGAATCTCCAGTTTCTCCAGGTGGTCCTTGAGTGCCATGTGGTCCCTGGTATCCAGCATCACCTTTTCTTCCTGGATATAGCAAACACAGTTTGACAAACGCTTCTAAAGCATGCAAACAAGTTCAAGACCGGGATCCAAGAATGTCTGGATTACATACAGAGAATTTAGTGAATTTATTTGTGTCTGAAAGCATTGCATTTACCTTTCAGCCCATTAAGACCCAGGCTTCCCTGCAAACCAGCAGGTCCAATTGTACCAGGCAGACCTCTGGGTCCTGGAGGTCCTCTAGATGGGGGAAGGTAGGTGGGGCAAGCATTAACTCTGCCCATTTCTCCCTTAGGACCCATCAGGCCAACAAAGCCTTTTAGTCCGGGCTGACCAGAGGTACCAGGGTAACCCTTTGGCCCCTTGTTTCCAGGTAATCCCATCAATCCCATTGGACCCTGAAATCCTGTAAAGAGAGCTCAACACTGAAGGAGCTTGAACAAATTGACAGATTTATAGATTTCCTGTTTTATTTCCTTACCTTTAACTCCGCGATTACCAGGTATTCCTGGCAGTCCTATCTGCCCTGTGAATCCAAGTTCACCTTTCTGTCCTTGACATCCGAGGTCTCCATTGTCTCCATTATCACCTGGTATTGGAGGGTTGGATCCCGGCAGACCAGTATTTCCCACTACCCCTGTAAGTGAGTTTCCAGAGTGAATTTATATTTAATGAGCACTCATAGTTATCCTGCTAATTAAACCCTTACCTGGTTCTCCATCTGGTCCTGGAGCACCAACATAACCAAGAAACCCAGGAATCAAGTCTTTACAATCAGTCCCATATACTCCCGATTCTCCCAGAGCCCCTTCTGGACCTTAATTCAAATGATAAAAAGTGAAAATTGGTCATCAGACACACAATAAAAACAGTTGTAACTACTATAGGAAACAAACCATGAAGACCAGGACTACCCCTTGGTCCAGATGGTCCTGGCTGTGATAAACCTGGGAAACCCGGGAGTCCAGGAGGACCCTTATCTCCTGGAAGGCCTGTTGGACCGCTTGGACCTGGTATTCCGAGACCTAACGATTTAAGCATAATTAATCAGCCCATTTTCAGTAAAATTTGTAGGCATGGTACCTCTGGTGCCTATATCTCCTTTCACCCCTTTAAGTCCATCAAGTCCATGTAGTCCCAGAGGTCCAGGTGGTCCTTGTTGAGCCAATGGATTGAGAGAAAAGTTTGAACTTCACATCAAAGTATAAAAAATAAGGTGAATTTGCCTTACCTGGAAGACCTGGGCTACCCTGGGGACCAGCAGGACCATCAACACCTGCATTTCCTGGAAGACCAGGAACACCTGGGCGGCCTCTGGAACCTGATGGACCTATAACCCCTGAAAAAGTACAACAAAACAACAACTGATTGCACCGATTGTTGCCTCAAATCAGTATCTCCTGGTCTAATGTCTGTACTCTACCTGGTGGACCGGGGTTTCCTTGTAGGCCCAAATCTCCCTTACATCCTTTTCGACCTGGAGGTCCACTAAAGCCCTGCCTTCCTGGCTCGCCACAAATTCCAATAGGGCCTAAGTTCCAAAAAACCAAGGTTAACAACTGCAGCTTCACTAAGACTTGGAGGGTATAATGAGAAACAAGACAAGTATCACCTGGAGGGCCAAAGTCTCCAGAAGAACCCCTGTCTCCAGGTGGACCAGAACAACTTAAAGACTCTCCATTATCACCTGTTAGGAGAAAAGACCTATACTGAACAAATAATTGGGACCAGCATGAACCTGGCTATGTAGTCTACCGAGTTTTGTTAATTGCACCTTCATGCAAAAATGTAGATTGAAGAAAACCTCAAATACATTCTCGAATCAAAAGGGAAAGAGCAGGTTTGTGTCTTACCTTTAGGCCCAGGACATCCTTGGTGGCCTGGTTCACCAATCTTACCAGGACATCCAAAGTCGCCCTTTAAATACAAATAAAAAATAAAATAACATTTATGAGAAACAACATTCCTTTTTAGCATCATGATCATGTCCATGTTTGGTTGAATCAGTCTGTTTTGGTCTTACTGGATCTCCAGTCTCGCCAGGGAATCCAATGAGGCCCGGTGGCCCAGGATTTCCAACTGATCCTGGTGGCCCGGGTTTACCATAAGATCCTGGGACTCCCGGGGGACCAATTTGACCTGCAGGCCCACCAATGCCAGAAAAACCAGACTGACCAGCTGCACCATTCACACCTTTATTTCCTGCAAAAAAATTGCATTACTAAATCCAGATTATTCTACTTTAGTTGTGTACAAGGATGTGGATTGTTCAAATAATATCAGGCACTTCACAAACCTCGTGGTCCTGGAAACCCGATAAAGCCCACTGGGCCAGGTTTCCCTCTCTGACCTTTGATAGAAATAAAAATGGTTTCACCTTCAGGGCCTGGAGACCCCTTCAACCCTGTGAAGAGACAAACTGGTTGTCAGACATTCTATGGAATGTGAGAATCCCAGCAGAATTAACCATCATTGGCAGTGTCAACCCCAGCCTTTACCTTTCTCTCCTTTTGATCCTTCATATCCAGTTGCTCCATCTTTTCCTTGGTCTCCTATCTCTCCTGGCCTTCCTGGAACTCCTTGGAGTCCACTCTGCCCTTGAACCCCGGGATCTCCTCTTCTGCCAACCAAACCCTCTAAGCCTGAGCAAAGAACCTGATTAATTTTCCTTCCTGACTTTGATCCTGTAAAACTTGAATGTGTTGTTCACCCTTTGGACCATCAACTCCTGGTAATCCAGGGTCTCCTCTGGGACCAGATGGACCTTGTAATCCAGGAAAACCAGGGACACCTGGAGATCCTGATTCACCATCAGGTCCTGAAGGTCCGATACCCGGAAGACCAGGTTCTCCAGCATTCCCCTTTTCCCCTACAAACCCTGTACACATAAAAAACAAGCACTGACTCCAGGAACTGTGACTCAGAGGTGCTGATGAAAACACTGGTCACAGTGTCTCACAACCTACCAGGCGCCCCATTTGGACCTCGTGGGCCTACATTTCCTGGAGCACCAGGACCTCCTGCTTCACAAAACGCAGGTTTTGGTCCAGGAGCCCCTGGCATGCCCTGTGCACCATTGATCCCTCTTTGGCCTTTTAGCCCCTTGGCTGCAGGTAGACCTTGGACCCCTAAACAATATAATTTTAAATTGCAGGTTTTTTTTACATCCTGAAGCTGTGGGTGTCATGGATTTACCAGGTAGCCCATCAATGCCTGGAATCCCAGGGACCCCTTTAGGCCCCTGAAGGCCTTCTGACCCAGGGAAGCCAATAGGTCCAGGGGGTCCAACATTAGATTCACCAGCAGGTCCTCTTAGTCCTGGCGAACCTGGTCGGCCCCGCGACCCTGGTATAGATTGGAGTGTTTGAGTGTTGTAGTGTGAATGTGTGTGTAAGTGCATGTGTGTGCATGTGTTGCCCACCAGCCTCTCCACTGTAGCTGAGTCCTTCAGGTCCTTCCTCTCCAGGGTCCCCAACAAACCCCAGTGGCCCTGGAGAAGAGATGTTTTTGTCTCCAGGGTTTTTGGAGAGTAACAGCAAGTTGTATGCTCCTACCTGGTCTACCAGTTGGTCCTGGATTTCCAGACTCGCCTTTGTTCCCTTTTAGGCCATCTGGCCCAGTGATGCCTCTGAAACCCAACCGACCCGGATGACCCTGGAAACCTGTAGAGGGTGAGACATGTGAGCCTCAACAACCGATCGGCCTAGTCTCAGATGACCATGTAACCTCTGATGCCGGGGTCCCCTCTTTCTCCTGGTAGCCCCGGATTTTTGGGTACACAAGGTAGGATGTCTCCTGCAAAAAGTCCCTAATTTAGAGGGTCTAGATTTTCTCTGAATTTGATTCAGAATGTGACTGACCATTAACTCCTTTAGGCCCAGGAGGTCCAGGAAACCCTGGCGGTCCTGGAGGGCCAGTGATACCATAGTCTCCTATCGCTCCTTCTACACCTGGTCCCTGGGGGCCTGAGAGCCCTTTGAAACCTTTTGCTCCTGTGTTTCCAGGAAATCCTTGATCTCCCGGGTAGCCAACCAGACTTATACCCTGAAAAGGGGTCATCTTAGATTAACCTCATGAATAGACCGGTTGCAAAAGACTGACCAATTGTCCTGGGTCTCCATGGATCCCAGGAGAGCCATTCAGTCCCCTTCTCCCTGGTAATCCTTGTTCGCCTGGAGTACCAGGTTCACCCAGTTTGCCCTTCATACCTGAATGCAATAAAGGGTTGTTAGATGCTACACATGAACACAGACAAATATTTACCTTTAATATCCACTATGATAAAATCTCCCTTTTGACCCTTGAACCCTGTCACACCAGGAAACCCTTGAAGGCCCTGTAGGAACCACCACAAAAAGTAAAATAATCATTAATAAGTGACCATCAAAAAAACACTGTCACTGACCGGTGATCCACTTTCTCCTCTCTCCCCTGAATATCCATCGTCTCCCCGCTCTCCTTGAGGTCCTGGGAGACCTACTAACCCTGACAACCCTGGTGATCCCTGAAGGCCTTTAGGACCTTGTAACAGAAGTGTAGATCCACAAGCGCAGTCGCCATGATGACCTGAAATCCCATTAGAGAGTACACTGAGGCTAGAGTGAGTCATACATCAGGGAGGTCCATTTGGGCAGACTTTGGGTCACACAGAAATACCTTTAAATCCTGGGAAACCTTGAGCACCTAACGGGCCCTGTTCTCCATCATCCCCAAATTCCCCTGGCACTCCAGGAACACAGTAATAACCTTGAAGGCATTAGAAAGTCTCTTTTAGTCTTCCCATCCCATTCAGCTCCACAGCAAAAGTGTTTGCACCTGGTGTCCCTGGTCTCCCCTTAGGACCTCTGGGTCCAGATTGACCAAGCTTTCCAGGTTCACCAGGAGTGAGTCCCTCTGTAAACATTCGTCCTGGGTCTCCCTTGGCACCTCTCACACCAGGAACACCAGAGTAACCCACAACTCCTTCAGGACCTGACGAGATGGGACAGGTTCAACGGTAAATCATCTAATTTTAAAAAGATACACTAATAGTTCAGAATTGTGTGTTTCCCACCAGGAACTGATCTGCCCGGTGGTCCAGGGGGACCAAGGATTCCCATTTGTCCCATATCTCCAGGAGGTCCTCTAGGGCCTGGGGCTCCTGGTTGCCCAACATCGCCTGAAGTTGACAAGTTTCCTTTTTAGGTGAACCAGTATTCCATCAACTAGTTACCCTACTTACACTAGTTTATATACAGGAACATATATTTATAAAAACAGATCTGAAGGCCTAACTGTTACCTGTGTGTGTCACTTCAGAAATCTGCTGCAGACCTTTGGGACCCCGGTCACCCATAAAACCCTTCACACAAAGTATTGTTAGTTCTGTAACTATAGAGAAAATTCTTGACTGTCTTTGATCAAGACCGTTACCTTGAGTCCCTCTTGTCCGATAAGACCAGGGAGACCTGTAGTTCCCAAAATTCCCTACCAAACCATATACCATCAATACACAGTCCAATCACTGTCTGTCTATCTGTCAACTCACCTTTGGGCCTTTGTTTCCAGGAAGACCAGGTGAACCTGAGAGACCCTAAACCCCCCCCCCAGAAGATGTTTCAGGAGTGGTACAAACTGATTATTGATCACAGAGTGTTTTAACAGGTTCTGACCAGAGTTCCTGGGAGTCCCAAAATCCCTTTATCTCCCTTGATTCCAGCCAGAGCGTCCAGACCCTGAAAAAGACTCACTCAGTCTCATTTCTCTTTTTTTCTGTGTATTTCCTGAAGCACTGTTCGAACTGTCCTGGACTCACCGGCAGACCTGGAGGACCGCACGTGCCTTTAATCCCTGGTGAACCCTGGTGAGTGGACCAGAACCCAAGATCAGAGCATGTTAGGACATGATAGGACATAGCAGAAAATAAGACTTGCCTGATCTCCTTTGATGTACAGGTCTTCAGGAGGGTCCACATACTCAAATGGCCCTGGTGGCCCCTGAATACCCTGATCCCCCTGCAGGACAGAGCTAGTTAGTTTATCCAAACGTGAGCCAAAGATTTTTATGGTCTAGAACTTTGGTACCTCATCCCCTTTCTGTCCGGGCAGGGATCGACCTTTCTGTCCCTGAAAAGAAACAAAAGAAAAGGAGTGTGTATGTTAGTGTTGGATAAGTATTGAATTAAATTATGTTTTTAAAATTTACTTAACCACATGTTAAAGCATTATACAATAAACTACATCAATGCTGAAATTATTTGTCTGCTATGTGTGAGGAAGGAATTTGGGTAGATGTCTCTATGCCAGGAACTGGACTCTGGTATAAACACCATCTCTGACCTTGAGGGTATAAATTATCCAAGTGTGTTGATGTATGGAACGTTTGGAGTAAAATCATTTATGGCTTGTAGAATTGGGACTGAGCTATAACAGCAACCTGAATTATGTGTGCCTCAGCAAGGATTGAGACACCGAATCAATCGATTACAATGAAAATGTCAGTTTTACTCACTGGTGGACCCCTGGAACCTGAAAGACCTGGCAGACCCTGAAGACCAATTGGGCAGAAAATGGGGTTACTCAACATCGGAAACAAGTGAAATAACCTTTTTACTCACATTGAAACCATCTTCACCTGAACGACCAGGGAGGCCAGGAGGACCTGGAAGACCCTGAACACCCTGCAGATAGACAGCATGAGAAATGTTGCAATCTTGCTAGTAGCTGCCCCTGGAAAATGACTTACCTGTACACCTGGAAGTCCGGACAGACCAACGTCCCCCTATCAGAAAAGTTGTGTTCAGTCGGAATCAAACAACCGGGTTCCTGAACAAACTAGTACTGTTCTCAACAGCTAGCTTGGGTGTGATATAAGTGTGAAATCAAGCTACAGTCTTGTGAATTCAGCCTACTGTCATGTGACAACAATTAGATCTACCATATGTTGCATATACAGTATATGCACATATGTGATGGCCACATCACTGAAACCCATGGAGTAAGTCTGAACAAGAGTGGTGTGTCCCCCAGACCCCTGGTTACTTACTTGTATGCCTGGATATTGGATTAAGTAGATTGCAGGATCTCCTGCAATTCCCTTCAATCCTGGAAAACCCTGGTGTTTAAAACAATAGATTTCAAGCACAGGAACAATCTTTAAAAAAAAAAAAAAAACCCTGCTCCTCGACTGTGCTAGAACATTAAGATAGTTGGATCATTATGAAATATTGTGGGCTCTAACCTGTTCCCCATCCGGCCCCCACTCTCCCAGAGATCCTGGGTCACCTTGGACTCCTCTGGTTCCATTACATCCATCAAGACCAGGAGAGCCTGGACCACCAGCTTGCCCTGGGTGACCCTGAAGGTAAAAAAGAGAGGTTTTACTTTCTTGGCAGAGGAGAAGGGAAATATTCACACTGCAGGAATCTCACCGGAATTCCCTTTAAACCAGGAAAACCAGGAATACCCACTGTTCCCTGAAAGGAAAAGTTAGATGGTCAGAAGATCGATCTTTCTAAAACGTCACCCATGTTGTTATATGATATTACCAGGTCGCCCTTCAGTCCCGGAGTCCCAGAAGGACCCTCTTGCCCACGTTTACCCTTTTCTCCAGGAGACCCTTCTGCGCCAGGGAATCCAGGGGGTCCCTGTGGACCCTGTTGCCCAGGGACACCTGGGGAACCCTGGTGGAAAGAGTTTTATAATAAGAACCACATTTCTATCAAAGAGGATAAAAAATTGAGCTAGACAGGATTCTTATGGTCTAGAAGTAAGTTTCTGTCTATATGTTAGTGAGTGTGTGTAATGATGTGTGTGTGTCCCTCACAGCTTTGTGTAGAAGCTTCTGTCTCAGTGATTTTCACATCTGAGTGAGTCAGGAGAAAGACAGAGCAGAACTACACAAACACTGATCACATCCCATCACACACACATGGTCACACACGTATATAGACAACTGAGGCACATAGTAGACATACACATACACAAACACATTTCAACAGTCACATCCAGACAAACATGGTGAACACACTCACACTTGCTCCTTTGGCCGGTTCGCACCTACAGGTGGAACAATCTCGTCCTCCACACGGCTCTGAGGGGTTGCCCTGGAGACAGAGAAATTATGACATCATCACTTCAGGTTCTGCCTTACACAAAGTCAGGTTCTGCCTAAGGCAGGTTCAGCACCGGTGTCACTCTTCAAATGGAACAAAGAAACAGAAGCAATGTTCCCACAGATGTGAACATGGACATGGCCCACTGAAGCCCCCTGACACCTGAGCCCTGAACTTTGCCCTGACAGCGGTTCTGCTGCAGCGCTGCTGCTGAAACCTCAGCAGAATCCTCTGACCTTTGTGAGTTGGGTCAAAGTTTCTCCACTTTAATGTACTGTCTGTGAATATGTAAACATAACAAATGTGTGTGTGTTGACCTGATAAGATCAGTGACAATCACACTCTTTGTTGTGTGATTGAGACAGATGTGAGATACGAATCAAAGTGTGTGTGTGTATCTGTGAGAGTTTTTATTGAGAGGACAGAAGAAAGGGTAAGGCAAATGATGGTGTGGGGACAGAGTTTGAACAGGGTGAGAACTGGTTAACGACAGGGTGAAGACAATGTAAGGACTAGGTGAGGACTGGGTGAGGACAGTGTAAGGACTAGGTGAGGAAAGTGTAAGGACTAGATGAGGACAGTGTAAGGACTAGGTGAGGACAGTGTAAGGACTAGTTGAGGACAGTGTAAGGACTAGGTGAGGACAGTGTAAGGACTAGGTGAGGAAAGTGTAAGGACTAGGTGAGGAAAGTGTAAAGACTAGGTGAGGACAGTGTAAGGACTAGGTGAGGACAGTGTAAGGACAGTGTAAGGACTAGGTGAGGACAGTGTAAGGACTAGGTGAGGACAGTGTAAGGACTAGGTGAGGACAGTGTAAGGACTAGGTGAGGACAGTGTAAGGACTAGGTGAGGACATTGTAAGGACTAGGTGAGGACTGGGTGAGGACTGGGTGAGGACTAGGTGGAGACAATGTAAGGACTCGGTGAGTACTGAGTTTGGGCAGTATAAGACTAGGTGAGCACTGGGTAAGGACTGGTCGAGGACTGGGTAAGGACTGGGTGAGGACTGGGTGAGGACTGGGTAAGGACTGGGTGAGGACTGGGTGAGGACTGGGTGAGGACTGGGTGAGGACTGGGTGAGGCCTGGGTGAGAACAGCTTGCCATCATGCACTAGTGTTTGTTTTACAGGCGACATTCCAGTGTTGTTGAGCAAACGCAGTTCATTCAGGCGTTTTTATCAGCAGCAGCAGGAATGTTGCTATCTGTCCATCTGAGTCTGTGTGTGTGTCTCGTCTGTCTGTCTGATCGTGTCCATCTGCAGTCTCTGTCTATCGTATACTTCAACCTGTCAGTTGATGGACAAGAAATCATTCTTGTCCCATAAATATCACATTGTCAACCAAGAGAGGTGTCCAATGCACACCTGTCATTTAAATACACCTGTACTCAACACACATCGACACTACTGTCCTCTACACACATCGACACAACTGTCCTCTACACACATTGACACAATTGTCCTCTACATACATTGACACAACTGTCCTCTACACACATCGACACAACTGTCCCCTACACACATCGACACAACTTTCCTTGACACACATCGACACAACTGTCCTCTACACACATCGACACAACTTTCCTCTACACACATCGAAACAACTGTCCTCTACCCACATTGACACAACTGTCCTCTACACACATCGACACAACTGTCCCCTAGACACATCGACACAACTTTCCTCTACACACATCGACACAACTGTCCTCTACACACATCGACACTACTGTCCTCTACACACATCGAGACAACTGTCCTCTACTCACGTCGATACAACTGTCCTCTACACACATCGACACAACTGTCCTCTACACACATCGAAACAACTGTCCTCTACACACATTGACACAACTTTCCACTACACACATCGACACAACTGTTCTCTACACACATCAACACAACTGTCCTATACACACATCAACACAACTGTCCTCTACACACATCGACACAACTGTCCTCTACACACATCGACACAACTGTCTTCTTCGCACATCGACACAACTGTCTTCTTCACACATTGACACAACTATCCACTGCACACCTGTTTTTCTATACACATCTAACTGTCCTCTACGAACATCAACAAAACCGTCCTCTATACGAACCTATTCTCTACACACATTAAAACAACTGTCCTCTACAAACATCTGCACAATTGTCCTCTACACACACCTTTTCTCTGCACACATCGACAATAATGCCGTTTACACAGTCTGAATGAACTGTCATTTACACAGAGCTTTCCTCTACACACACATTTTCTCTACACACATGTTCTCCAGACACATCAACACAACTGTTCACAACAGTCTCTGTCTCTCTTATACTTCAACCTGTCAGTTGATGGACGAGAAAACACTCTTGTCCCATAATATCATCGTCAACCAAGAGAGGTATCCAATGCACACCTGTCATTTACATACACCTGTACTCAACACACATCTACACAATTGTCCTCTACACACATCTACACAACTGTCCTTTACATACATCGACATAACTGTCCTTACCTCACATCGACACAACTGTCCTTTAAATACATTGATACAACTGTCCTTTACACACATCTACACAACTGTCCTTTAAATACATCGACACAACTGTCCTTTACACACATCTACACAACTGTCCTCTAAACACATCGACACAACTGTCCTTTACACACATCTACACAACTGTCCTTTACATACATCGATACAACTGTCCTTTACACACATCTACACAACTGTCCTCTACACACATCTACACAACTGTCCTTTACATACATCGACACAACTGTCCTTTAAATACATCTATACAACTGTCCTTTACACACATCTACACAACTGCCCTCTACACACATCTACACAACTGTCCTTTAAACACATCGACACAACTGTCCTCTACACACATCGACACAACTTTCCTCTACACACATCGACACAACTGTCCCCTAGACACATCGACACAACTTTCCTCTACACACATCGACACAACTGTCCTCTACACACATCGACACTACTGTCCTCTACACACATCGACACAACTGTCCTCTACTCACGTCGACACAACTGTGCTCTACACACATCGACACAACTGTCCTCTACACACATCGACACAACTGTCCTCTACACACATTGACACAACTTTCCACTACACACATCGACACAACTGTTCTCTACACACATCGACACAACTGTCCTTTACACAAATCAACACAACTGTCCTCTAGACACATCGACACAACTGTCCTTTAAATACATCGACACAACTGTCCTTTACACACATCTACACAACTGTCCTCTAAACACATCGACACAACTGTCCTTTATATACATCGATACAGCTGTCCTTTACACACATCTACACAACTGTCCTCTACACACATCTACACAACTGTCCTTTACATACATCAGCACAACTGCCCTTTAAACACATCGATACAACTGTCCTTTACACACATCTACACAACTGCCCTCTACACACATCTACACAACTGTCCTTTAAACACATCGACACAACTTTCCTCTACACACATCGACAAAACTGTCCTCTACACACATTGACACAACTGTCCTCTACACACATCGACACAACTGTCCCCTAGAAACATCGACACAACTTTCCTCTACACACATCGACACAACTGTCCTCTACTCACGTCGACACAACTATGCTCTACACACATCGACACAACTGTTCTCTACACACATCGACACAACTGTCCTCTACACACATCGACACAACTGTTCTCTACACACATCGACACAACTGTCCTTCACACACATCACACAACTGTCCTCTACACACATCGACAAAACTGTCCTCTACACACATCGACACAACTGTCCTCTACACACATCTACACAACTGTCCTTTACATACATCAGCACAACTGCCCTTTAAACACATCGATACAACTGTCCTTTACACACATCTACACAACTGCCCTCTACACACATCTACACAACTGTCCTTTAAACACATCGACACAACTGTCCTCTACACACATCGACACAACTTTCCTCTACACACATCGACAAAACTGTCCTCTACACACATTGACACAACTGTCCTCTACACACATCGACACAACTGTCCCCTAGAAACATCGACACAACTTTCCTCTACACACATCGACACAACTGTCCTCTACTCACGTCGACACAACTATGCTCTACACACATCGACACAACTGTTCTCTACACACATCGACACAACTGTCCTCTACACACATCGACACAACTGTTCTCTACACACATCGACACAACTGTCCTTCACACACATCACACAACTGTCCTCTACACACATCGACAAAACTGTCCTCTACACACATCGACACAACTGTCTTCTTCACACATCGACACAACTGTCTTCTTCACACATTGACACAACTATCCACTGCACACCTGTTTTTCTATACACATCTAAACAACTGTCCTCTACGAACATCAACAAAACCGTCCTCTATACGAACCTGTTCTCTACACACATTAAAACAACTGTCCTCTACAAACATCTGCACAATTGTTCTCTACACACGCCTTTTCTCTGCACACATCGACAATAATGCCGTTTACACAGTCTGAATGAACTGTCATTTACACAGAGCTGTCCTCTACACACACATTTTCTCTACACACTCTACAACTGTCCTTTACACACATCTACACTACTGTCCTCTACACACATCATCACAATGGTTGTTTAAACAATCCTGTCCTCTCCACACATCAACACAACTGTCCTCTACACACATCTACAAACCTTTCCTCTGTACAGATCTACACAACTGTCCTCTACACTTGATACAACTGTCCTCTACACACATCAACACAACTGTCCTTTACACACATCAACACAACTGTCCTCTTCACATTGATAGAACTGTCCTCTACACATTGATACAACTGTCCTCTATACACATTGATACAACTGTCCTTTACACACATCTACACAACTGTCCTTTACACACATCAACACAACTGTCCTCTACACATTGATACAACTGTCCTCTATACACATTGATACAACTGTCCTTTACACACATCTACACAACTGTCCTTTACACACATCAACACAACTGTCCTCTACACATTGATAGAACTGTCCTCTACACACATTGACACAACTGTCCTTTACACACATCTACACAACTGTCCTTTACACACATCAACACTACTGCCCTCTCCACACATCAACACAACTGTCCTCTACACACATCTACAAACCTTTCCTCTGTACAGATCTACACAGGTGTCATATACACACATCTACACAACTGTACTCTATGCACATATATACAACTGTCCTCTAGACACATCAACAAAGCTGTCCTGAAAAAGTAAGTGAGTGAGTGACTGACTGAGTGACTGACTGAGCAAATAAATTATTGAGTTAGTAAGTGAGTGACTGATTGAGTGAGTAAATGAGTAAGTAAGTGAGTGAGTGAGTGAGTGAGTGAGTGAGTGAATGAGTGAGTGAGTGAGTGAGTGAGTGAGTGAGTGAGTGAGTGAGTGAGTGAGTGAGTGAGTGAGTGAGTGAGCGAGCGAGTGAGTGAGTGAGTGAGTGAGTGAGTGAGTGAGTAAATGAATGATTGCATAAGTGAGTGAGTGAGCTAGTACGTGAGTGAGTGGTTGAGTAAGTGAGGAAGTTAATGAGTAACTAAGTGAGTGAGTGAGAAAGTTTATAAGTGAGTGAGTGAATGAATGAATGATTGCATGAGTAAGTAGGTGAGAGAATGATTGCGTAAGAGAGTGAGTAAGTAAGTAAATGAAAAAATTAGTAAATGAGTGACTGAGTGGGTGAGGGAATGAGTTAGAGTGAGCTAGTAAGTGAAATAATGAATGATTGAGTAAGTAGGTGAGTGAGTGAGTTAATGATTGAGTGAATGATTGAGTAACAGAATGAGTAAATGAATGACTGAGTGAATGAATGATTAAGTGAGTGAGTGAGTGAGTAAGTTAATTAATGAGTGAGTGAGTGAGTGAGTGAGTGAGTGAGTGAGTGAGTGAGTGAGTGAGTGAGTGAGTGAGTGAGTGAGTGAGTGAGTGAGTGAGTGAGTGAGTGAATACATTATTGATTGAGTGAATGAGTGAGTGAATTATTGAGTGGGTAAGTGAATTAGTTGGTTAGTAAGCTAGTAAGCAAGTGAGTAAGAGAATGAATGATTGAGTGAGTAAGTGAGAAAGTTAATGAGTAAGTGAGAGAATGAATGATTGAGTAAGTAGGTGAGTGAGTGAATGATTGAGTGAATGATTGAGTAGAGAATGAGTTAATGAGTGACTGAGTGATTAAGTGTGTGATAGAATGAATGAGAGTGAGTGAGTAGGTAAGTAAATTAATGATTAAGTAAGTGAGTGAGTGAGTACATGATTGAGTGAGTGAGTAAGTGAGTGAGTTAATGAGTGAATGAATGATTGACTAAGCATGTTAGTGAGTGGGTGTGTCATTTAGTGAGAGAGTGAATGACTGAGTGAGTGAGTTAAGTAATGATTGAGTAGATAAAGATTGCCTAAGTTACTATGAGAGTGAGTGAGTGAGTGAGTGAGTGAGTGAGTGAGTGAGTGAGTGAGTGAGTGAGTGAGTGAGTGAGTGAGTGAGTGAGTGAGTGAGTGAGTGAGTGAGTGAGTGAGTGAGTGAGCTTTAATAAAGTAACTATGTGACCAGGAGAACTTACCTGCAGGACAGTGGCCGAGGCGAGAAACAGGAGAAAACACCTGTGGACAAACATCAGTCAGTTGGTGGAGTCTAACAACAATGGCGCTGAAGTTCTTACCTCCAGGTGGCGCTGTGGCGGGAGGAGCTCAGCAGCATCCTGTCAGTCAGCGGACCACCTGACCAACACCTGCTTGTCACACAACCACAACACAACACAGCACCTGGTGAGTCAACTATCACATCACGTCCGCCGTCCATCACAGACGTGTGACAGTAACTGACACAACTGACGTCATCACGAATAAAACTTCTTCACCTGAGTCTCCAGAACAACCACCTGCTGGTGACGTCACAGCCCCAGGAGCGCAACACCGCGGTAGGTTCGCCGAGAGATGGACGCGTGGAAGATGGAAGCGGGACTTGCAGCCGAAGTTGAGCCGGTCCCTGCTCACGTCGCAGAAACACTGAGTCTCCCCCCCTGTGACACACACTCACGAACTCACACACACTGTCTCCATCTCACACGAGCGCGCACACCAATCTTCCGTCAAGTTCACGTTCACCCGCTCGTCCTTCAGGGAAAATGTCAAAATAAAAGCTTGTCAGCAGCGGAAAGAGGTGAAAAGTTCCGTCGGTAGGAGAGTTTAGACGACACTCATGCTATCACTGTCGCTCCATCACCCACATTTGACGGGTGAACACATTCTAAATAGCGTCCCTCCAGAGGAGGTGCTCTTATTCTGACTGCCGGAAACCGGAAGTTAAAGGAATAACGGCGCACGACTGGACTCTCCGCCTCGGACCTGCGAATTTAGAGCGAAGATATTTGTAGAATCACGAGCACCCGAACGGAGCCGAAGTGTGTCGAACAGAGAAGCGGCATGATGGAGCAGCTGACCCGACTTGTGGTGCTGATGCTGGTCCTGCACTGGTCACCGGAACCGACACTAGCAGACGCAGTAAGATAATGCATTATTGATGATGATGATAAGTGATGATGATGATGATGAAAAACATCTTAGTGTCAATATTAGTCTGAACTAAAGCAGAAACTATAAAAGTCTGAGAAAAAGTCAAAGGGGTGAAAAAGATTCACTTTAAATGGTTTGAATTTGGATCAGAACGTGTGAGAACCAAGAGAACCGGTCATGGGGGTCAGACGCTCGTCTGCCTCCACTGTTGTTTTTAGTTCTTTTGTCCCGCTAAGATCCCGCTGGATGTGAACACGCCACGAGTGCGCGCGCACAACAACTGTCTGGAGTCCAGACGGACATGTAAGTGAGTCAGAGTTGATATGTTGTCTCTGCCATTCATGAGCAACCTAGTCAGAGTTTATATGTTGTCTCTACCATTCATGAGCAACTGAGTCAGAGTTGATATGTTGTCTCTACCATTCATGAGCAACTGAGTCAGAGTTGATATGTTGTCTCTGCCATTCATGAGCAACTGAGTCAGAGTTGATATGTTGTCTCTACCATTCATGAGCAACTGAGTCAGAGTTGATATGTTGTCTCTGCCATTCATGAGCAACTGAGTCAGAGTTGATATGTTGTCTCTACCATTCATGAGCAACTGAGTCAGAGTTGATATGTTGTCTCTGCCATTCATGAGCAACTGAGTCAGAGTTGATATGTTGTCTCTACCATTCATGAGCAACTGAGTCAGAGTTGATATGTTGTCTCTACCATTCATGAGCAACTGAGTCAGAGTTGATATGTTGTCTCTGCCATTCATGAGCAACTGAGTCAGAGTTGATATGTTGTCTCTACCATTCATGAGCAACTGAGTCAGAGTTGATATGTTGTCTCTACCATTCATGAGCAACTGAGTCAGAGTTGATATGTTGTCTCTGCCATTCATGAGCAACTGAGTCAGAGTTTATATGTTGTCTCTACCATTCATGAGCAACTGAGTCAGAGTTGATATGTTGTCTCTACCATTCATGAGCAACTGAGTCAGAGTTGATATGTTGTCTATACCATTCATGAGCAACTGAGTCAAAGTTGATATGTTGTCTCTACCATTCATGAGCAACTGAGTCAGAGTTGATATGTTGTCTCTACCATTCATGAGCAACTGAGTCAGAGTTGATATGTTGTCTCTGCCATTCATGAGCAACTGAGTCAGAGTTGATATGTGTCTCTACCATTCATGAGCAACTGAGTCAGAGTTGATATGTGTCTCTACCATTCATGAGCAACTGAGTCAGAGTTGATATGTTGTCTCTACCATTCATGAGCAACTGAGTCAGAGTTGATATGTGTCTCTACCATTCATGAGCAACTGAGTCAGAGTTGATATGTGTCTCTACCATTCATGAGCAACTGAGTCAGAGTTGATATGTTGTCTCTACCATTCATGAGCAACTGAGTCAGAGTTGATATGTTGTCTCTGCCATTCATGAGCAACTGAGTCAGAGTTGATATGTTGTCTCTGCCATTCATGAGCAACTGAGTCAGAGTTGATATGTTGTCTCTACCATTCATGAGCAACTGAATCAGAGTTGATATGTTGTCTCTACCATTCATGAGCAACTGAATCAGAGTTGATATGTGTCTCTACCATTCATGAGCAACTGAGTCAGAGTTGATATGTTGTCTCTACCATTCATGAGCAACTGAGTCAGAGTTGATATGTTGTCTCTGCCATTCATGAGCAACAATAATGAATCACCAATGAATGGATGAATGATAATGACTCTTAAGACAGGTCTGCAACAATAACAACAGTTGTCGAGGTGTTATCAGTGCGACAGTAAAGACACATCGGTGTCAAGACTCACCAACACTGACTCCTGACAGTGAGTCATCAGCAGGGACTCATGAGTAGTAAGTCATCAGCGGCTCCTGGGGAAGTTTTGTCATCATGGACTCATTATAAGTCATTTAATATTAGGGACGCGAGCAGTGACTCATGAGTCAGCAGGGACTTAAGAGTCAGCAGAACCTATGAGTCAGCATGGACTCATGAGTCAGCAGGGACTTGTGAGTCAGCAGGGACTTATGAGTCAGAAATTATCATGAGTCAGCAGGGACTTGTAAGTCAGCAGAACTTATGAGTCAGCAGGGACTGATGAGTCAGCAGGAGCTTGTGAGTCAGCAGGGACTCATGAGTCAACATGGACTCATGAGTCAGCAGGGACTCATGAGTCAGCAGGGACTTTTGAGTCAGAAAGTATCATGAGTCAACATGGACTCGTGAGTCAGCATGGACCCATGAGTCAGCAGGGACTTATGAGTCAGAAAGTATCATGAGTCAGCAGGGACTTATGAGTCAGAAAGTATCATGAGTCAGCAGGGACTTATGAGTCAGAAAGTATCATGAGTCAGCAGGGACTTATGAGTCAGAAAGTATCATGAGTCAGCAGGGACTTATGAGTCAGAAGGTATCATGAGTCAGCAGGGACTTATGAGTCAGAAAGTATCATGAGTCAGCAGGGACTTATGAGTCAGAAAGTATCATGAGTCAGCAGGGACTTATGAGTCAGAAAGTATCATGAGTCAGCAGGGACTTATGAGTCAGAAAGTATCATGAGTCAGCATGGACTTATGAGTCAGAAAGTATCATGAGTCAGCATGGACTTATGAGTCAGAAAGTATCATGAGTCAGCAGGGACTTATGAGTCAGAAAGTATCATGAGTCAGCATGGACTTATGAGTCAGAAAGTATCATGAGTCAGCATGGACTTATGAGTCAGAAAGTATCATGAGTCAGCATGGACTTATGAGTCAGAAAGTATCATGAGTCAGCATGGACTTATGAGTCAGAAAGTATCATGAGTCAGCAGGGACTTATGAGTCAGAAAGTATCATGAGTCAGCATGGACTTATGAGTCAGAAAGTATCATGAGTCAGCAGGGACTTATGAGTCAGAAAGTATCATGAGTCAGCATGGACTTATGAGTCAGAAAGTATCATGAGTCAGCATGGACTTATGAGTCAGAAAGTATCATGAGTCAGCATGGACTTATGAGTCAGAAAGTATCATGAGTCAGCATGGACTTATGAGTCAGAAAGTATCATGAGTCAGCAGGGACTTATGAGTCAGAAAGTATCATGAGTCAGCATGGACTTATGAGTCAGAAAGTATCATGAGTCAGCATGGACTTATGAGTCAGAAAGTATCATGAGTCAGCATGGACTTATGAGTCAGAAAGTATCATGAGTCAGCAGGGACTTATGAGTCAGAAAGTATCATGAGTCAGCATGGACTTATGAGTCAGAAAGTATCATGAGTCAGCATGGACTTATGAGTCAGAAAGTATCATGAGTCAGCATGGACTTATGAGTCAGAAAGTATCATGAGTCAGCAGGGACTTATGAGTCAGAAAGTATCATGAGTCAGCAGGGACTTATGAGTCAGAAAGTATCATGAGTCAGCAGGGACTTATGAGTCAGAAAGTATCATGAGTCAGCATGGACTTATGAGTCAGAAAGTATCATGAGTCAGCAGGGACTTATGAGTCAGAAAGTATCATGAGTCAGCAGGGACTTATGAGTCAGAAAGTATCATGAGTCAGCATGGACTTATGAGTCAGAAAGTATCATGAGTCAGCATGGACTTATGAGTCAGAAAGTATCATGAGTCAGCAGGGACTTATGAGTCAGAAAGTATCATGAGTCAGCATGGACTCGTGAGTCAGCAGGGACTCGTGATCAGGGACCCGGAGCAGTGATGAGCTACAGGTGAGAAGCACCAGACACCTGACGTCAGTTCACGACGTGTTGTGACTCGTTTTTCTTTCAAACTAGAGACGAGCGTGAACTCAGACATCCAGTAGCCATGACAACGTCTTTACGCGCAGCAGACAAAGACGTGTTTGGGTTTAGAGTCTAGAGTTGAATCCGGTTCACTCCAGAATCTAAACCTCAAAGTTCGGTTGCAGATGAAACGTTGATATGCGTGTGTGTGTGTGTGTGTGTGTGTGCGTTTGTCTAATCTTTTTTCAGAACACTCAATAAAATGTAGGACATTTAGTCTCACTGTTTTGTTTGTTAGCATACAAATGCATTGTAGATGCTTTAACAATCATTTCTAACTGAAAATTGCTGATGTGCACAAAAGTTACTTTTAAAGATTTGTGGGCGAGCACCCCCCACTCCATCTTTTTAGAACGTTGAACTCTGCCTCTAGCGTAAGTGTGCGGTACTACACCCCAATGTCACCATAATCTCTGACAAAAGCGTGTCATGTTTTGATAAGACAAAGATGTTTTTTTAATTATCATAGAAGATAAATCCAATCCAAGTTCATTTTATAGGATAGCTTATCTTTCACTTCATACTGCTTTTTCAGATCATATCAGTTTTCATTTAAAATGTCAAGGTAAAAAAAAAAAACATACTTTGAAAATAAAAGATTTATTTAAAATGTGAGTTTTGAAATCAGGGCATTTTTTAAAATCTAGTGAAAGTCTCAGCTGCTCTGTAAATCAAACCACAAATGTAGGTGTCACCAAACGAAAAGTTGAAATTCATTACGTATGCACGTGTGTCTCCACAGGCGTGCCAGTGCCGGGGGTCTTCCTTGTGTCATTGCGATGGGGTCAAAGGTCAGAAGGTGAGTATGTTTATTTTGTTTAGAAATAAAATGTTCTCATCGGACTTCACCTGGTGGTGACTTCTCTGGTCATCCCTTCAGGATGAAGAAGATGAACCAGGTTTTGACGTTGTGTTTTAAGTTAAATGTTTTTAAAGTATGTATTTTAAATGTGTATTTATTGTTAAGCGCTTTGTGACCCTGGTCTGAGAAAGACGCTTTCGAAATAACAATTACTTACTTATGATCAACACATTACACTTACACTCACCTGAACACATTAAACCTGAACGCACATCACGTCTAAACACATCGCACTGGATACGCTTGAACGTACCACACAATGCACACTACACACATGAATACACCACACTTTGATACTTTGATACTACAGAAATAACTGTAACCGACTCTTACAGGGTGAGCAAGGTTACCTCGGCTACGATGGACTTCCTGGAGTGATTGGGTTTCCGGGACATGAGGGTAACCAAGGACCACTTGGAGAAAAGGTGCAGAGTTTTTTTTTTTATTACTAACCTTGGTGAGTCCTTAGTTGAGGGGTCTAGGGGTTAGTTATACATGAGAGAAATGGGTTTAACTCAACGTGCAAAAAAGTTATCATGACCAATGATTGGTTAGTAATGGTTCATCAGCCACGACTAATGACCCATTGACTTTTGTTCTGTGTTGGCAGGGCGGACTGGGAGTGGCAGGTCTACCTGGTCTGAAGGGTTCGCGGGTACGTCGGGTGTCACAGCTCAGTTCACATAAAGGGTCCTAAGTCGGAGTGGAGCAGAATTTAGTCTATTTGGTCGGTCACATTGTGTCTTTGTTTCCAGGGTCTTTCAGGAAAACCAGGTTACCCGGGCCCTCCGGGTCTGCCGGTGAGTATACTTAGCTGAGGTTTTGAACTGAGTCTCAGGCACATGACCTCAGAGACGTATCACTCTCACTGTTGCAGGGTCTCCCTGGACTGGAGGGTCCTCTCGGGCAGCCTGGAATCCTTGGATGTAACGGCACTCAGGTACGGAGACCAGAGTCAAGGGGCTCATCTGCGACTCACCTCTGCGTGTCTTTTAGGGTGGTGGTGGATTCCCAGGAGTCCCTGGTGTCCCAGGTCCCGTCGGAGTTCGAGTGAGTTACTTTGGACTTGTTGACCTCGTTGGTGACTAAAGCTAACAAGATCATGGTTTTGTAGGGCTACCCAGGACCTCCAGGAGCAAAGGTTAGCGGTTACACCTGATCATGAAAGTCAAGGTCAAGTCCTGACCGATTCTGTTCTCAGGGCGATACACTGGTCTTCCCAGTCAGTCAGACAATTAAAGGATCCCTTGGACCAACGGGACCACAAGGCATCGAGGTCAGTCACACAACTTTGCACACATACAATCACACACACTTGAAGAAGTTATATTCTTTTTTTTAATAGGGTCAGACGGGAAATGTGGGTTTCTTCGGGCTACCAGGTGAAACAGGACCTGCTGGACTTCCTGTGAGTAGCATGATCAAGTTGACCATTTCAGATGAGACAGTCTGACCCAGCTTATCGTTCGCAGGGACGTCCAGGCTTTC
Source organism: Callionymus lyra (assembly GCF_982586985.1). NCBI lineage: Eukaryota > Metazoa > Chordata > Actinopteri > Syngnathiformes > Callionymidae > Callionymus > Callionymus lyra. Next base: position 16,635,526 of record NC_141824.1, on the reverse strand, counting down.
CAGGGTTACAGGGGGAAAAGGTTTGAAACTGTACCATAATGATGTCATATGATCACAAAGTGCTATCACTGTCTTTTCGTATACAGGGTCAAGAGGGTCCAAGTCCAGTAATCCCTGGTCCAAGAGGTCAGAAAGTAAGTTAATAGTTAATATTCTGTTTATCATCATCATCATCATCATCTTTGTCTTCTTCATTCTGAGGGATATTATCATCTTCATCCTGATCTGTATTCTGACCTTCATCATCATTTTCCTCCTGATTTTCATCATCATCATCATCATCATCATCATCATCATCATCATCTTTGTCTTCTTCATCCTGAGGGTTATTATGATCTTCATCCTGATCTTTATTCTGACATTCATCATAAATTTCCTCCTGATCATCATCATCATCATCATCATCATCATCATCATCTTTTTCACTTTCATTCTGATGGTTATTATCATCGTTATCCTGATCTTTATTCTGACCTTCATCATCATTTTCCTCCTGATCATCATCATTATCTCATCATCATCATCATCATCATCATCTTCTTCATTCTGATCTTTATCCTGAGCTTAATCATCATTTTCCTCGTGATCTTCATCATCATCATCATCTTTGTCTTCTTCATCCTAAGCGTTATTATCATCTTCATCCTGATCTTTATTCTGACATTCATCATCATTTTCCTCCTAATCAATCATCATCATCGTCATCATCATCATCATCATCTTCTTCATCCTGATGGTTATTATCATCTTCATCCTGATCTTTATTCTGACATTCATCATCATTTTCCTCCTAATCAATCTTCATCATCATCATCATCATCATCATCCTCATCATCATCATCATCATCATCATCATCATCATCATCATCACCATCATCATCATCATCACCAGCATCATCATCATCATCATCATCATCTTCTTCATCCTGATGGTTATTATTATCTTCATCCTGATCTTCATCATTGATATCAACAACATGGTCTTAATCGTTATCAGATCGTCATAAAAAAAAATCATCATCCCATTTATTATAATAAAAACTATAGTCAACATCATCATCAACATGGGTTGATTTGTCTCAGGGGGATCGTGGACCCCACGGAGTTCCTGGACAAAAAGGGATAAAACTTTATGCTGAAGGACCAAAAGAACTAAAGGTCTGTCTATCCTTGCGTCTGTCAGTCCGTCTGTTGATGTATCTGTCTGTCCCAATGTCCGTTTGTCTCTCTCTATCTAAACTGGTACTGTGTTTAAGGGGGAACCTGGTGAAGTAGGACAGAAAGGTTGTCGTGGACTTCCTGTGAGTAGCATCTCTGTCAACAAGTCGGTCTTTCTTTGTGTGTAGACAGACATATAATCTGTTTTGTGGTTTTATGGTTTTAAACTCTAGGGTCCTTCTGGCAAAGATGGAAAAAAGGGCATGAAGGGGGATGAAGGAGATCCAGGTCCTCTGGTGAGTCCTGGTCCAGTCTCTGAGTCCTCATCTGAGTTTAAATGGTGTCTGATCAAAGACTTGCTGTTTCAGGGTGAACCGGGAAGAGATGTGGGACCCGGACCACTCGGAGAGCTGGTACACAGCACTAACTGTTCCATCCAAGGACCAACTGGTGTCAGGTTCTGATCACTTCATTAACAGCTACTGTACATCCGCTTTTATCTTGCAGGGGGAGCCCGGAGACCCCGGGTACATAGGCCCACCGGGTATCGATGGAAGTGAGGTAAGTTTTGGGACTTATACAGAGATCTAGCATGGAATTCTTCAGCGTTCATGTTTGTGTTCAGGGAGAAAAGGGTGCACAAGGACCTCCTGGAACTCAGGGTGAGGTGAGGAAGGGATCTGCCCCTTGGGTGTGCTGGTTCACCACCGACTAGTCTTATCTCAACCATATTATTTTGTCAGGTGGTCTTGAATCGGAAATTTCTGAAGGGTCGGAGAGGAATACCAGGCCAACAAGGCCCACAAGGAGTTTCTGGAGAGCAAGGTACTGCAGAGACTATGATGTCAATTAACATTTGTGGAATAATAATGACACTTGTTGTTTCACTCTTTCAGGACTAATTGGCTTCCCTGGCCGTCTTGGTGAACCAGGTATAGGTTTTCCTGCCACCTGTCTGTCTCACTCTTTTTGTGCAGGTCCTTGATTCACTATTGTGTAACTGAACGTCAAAGATAGAGATCGGTTGTAGAGATTTCATGTGCTGTAATTACACATCACAGACGCACGATGGCAGCAGAGAATCGGGAGCCGTGACCATTTTTTGTCTTTTTGTTTAAAAAAGTATTAATTTTATTTTCGCAATAGAGTATTTTTGAGTTTGACCTCTGGTCATAAAAATAAATAATAATAAAAATAACAATAAAATAACATGTAAAGTTATACAATGACCTCACTGGGTTAACTATTTATTCTTCACTTAAATGACGACCACACGTCCAATATTATGACCATATTTTCACTACGTGTCCAACACTATGATCACGTGTAAAACATTATTACTACCTGTCTAACATAATGACCATCTGTAAAACATTATTACTACCTGTCTAACATGATGATCATCTATAAAACATTATTTCTACCTGTCCAATGTGATAAATATCTGTAAAACAGTATTATTACCTGTCTAACATAAAGACCATCTGTAGTACATTATTACTACCTGTCTAACATGATGACCATTTGTGAAACATTATTACTACCTGTGTAACATAATGACCATTTGTGAAACATTATTACTACCTGTCTAACATGATGGCCATTTGTGAAACATTATTACTACCTGTCTAACATGATGGCCATTTGTGAAACATTATTACTACCTGTCTAACATGATGGCCATTTGTGAAACATTATTACTACCTGTCTAACATGATGGCCATTTGTGAAACATTATTACTACCTGTCTAACATGATGGCCATTTGTGAAACATTATTACTACCTGTCTAACATGATGGCCATTTGTGAAACATTATTACTACCTGTGTAACATAATGACCATTTGTGAAACATTATTACTACATGTGTAACATAATGACCATTTGTGAAACATTATTACTACCTGTCTAACATGATGGCCATTTGTGAAACATTATTACTACCTGTCTAACATGATGGCCATTTGTGAAACATTATTACTACCTGTCTAACATGATGGCCATATGTGAAACATTATTACTACCTGTCTAACATGATGACCATCTGTAAAAGATTATTTCTACCTGTCCAATGGGATAAACATCTCTAAAACACTATTACTACCTGTCTAACATAAAGACCATCTGTAGTACATTATTACTACCTGTCTAACATGATGACCATCTGTAAAACATTATTACTACATGTCTAACATAATAACCATCTGTAGTACATTATTAATACCTGTCTAACATAAAGACCATCTGTAGTACATTATTACTACCTGTCTAACATGATGACCATCTGTAAATCATTATTACTACCTGTCCAACATAATAACCATCTGTAAAACATTATTACTACCTGTCTAACATGATGACCATCTGTAAAACATTGTTACTACCTGTCTAACATAATAACAATCTGTAGTACATTATTACTACCTAAGTAAAATTATGACCATATGTAAAACATTATTACTACCTGTTTTAACATTATTATAATTTGTGAAACATTATGTCCATCTGTAGAACATTATTATGACCCGTCCAACATGATGATAATGTGTAAACATGATTCAAAAATGTCCAACATTATGACCATTTGTAAAAAAAAAAAAGAAAGAAAAGAATTAGTAATTATCCAATGTGATGACCATCTGTAGAAAATTATTATTACCTCTCCAACATAATGACCATCTGTAAAACATTATATCTACCTGTCCAACATGATGAAGACATTTTAAACATTACAACCACGTGTGCCTGTAAACATTATGACTGCCTGTCCCATTTTGTGATCATCTCTAAAGTATGACCATCTGGCTAGTATTATTACCACCTGAAAATAGTGGACAGTTGCTGAATACCTGCCAAACATTATGTTAAACATTATTACCACATCCAGCATTGTTGCAACCTGTAAAAAATACTATACAACATAAGTACATTTTCCTTTTCAAGATTCATATAATTCTCAGGCAATATTTTGGAGGGGCAACAAGGACCACAAGGACCTCCAGGTTCATCTGGACCAAAAGGAGAACCAGGAGAACCTGGGATATTTATCATTGGTCCTCCAGGTCCAACCGGACTAATTGGAAATCTTGGTGATGAGGGTGAACCAGGAGAACCCGGCATACCAGGTGGAGTGTTAAAAATGAACATCATCCTTTGGCAAAATAACTTACTCAGGTTTGGTTTCTAAGACTTTATTCAAGGAGATGTTGGACGTCCAGGAGCTAAAGGTCAAGAAGGCTTAAGGGGACCTCCTGGGACAAGAGGGGAAGATGGTCCACGAGGTAATAAATTGTGGCTAAGTGGAGCAAAGGGTTTCTAGAGAAACTGAATAAGTTCATGTTCATCAGGTGATAAAGGGGAGGTGTGCAGGGTCTGCAAAGTCTCACCTGGAACCCCGGGACGTCCTGGTGATCCTGGAGAGCCAGGTGTAGATGGAATACCAGGTAATTACAAAAGCAATACAAAGGTTTAAACTTGTACATAAGAAATACCGTTTGACTTTATCAGATTAAACTGTGTAGTTGTATTATCAATTTCATCCATGAAAGTGGTGCATTCAAGACAAGAGCTGGTGGGAGGTTGTGTGAGCATTAGTCACACCTACAGCAGGAGGATGATTTCATCAATTGAAATTGTCCGGCTGTCTATCTGTGTCTAGGAGCCATTGGATTTCCAGGACCTAAAGGTGTAATAGGAGTGAAAGGTATAGGTGGTCAGCTGGGCCCTCAGGTGAGCTAAGAATCACTAAATCTATCAAGAGTTCTTTGTCTCTGCATGTAGGAACTAGAAAAACACTCATGAAGTACTGTTCTCTGTTCTCAGGGAATCCCTGGAAATCCTGGGGAAGCTGGTCTTCCTGGTCCAGTGGGGGAACCTGGCATCATACAGAAGGTTGGCCTCAAGGGGGAGGTTGGAGAGCAAGGGCAACAAGGACTGCCAGGTCTCGAGGGTCCTGGTGGATCTCCTGGAAGTTCTGGAGCAAAGGGAATCAAGGGATCAAAAGGAAACATTGTAAGTAGCCCAGGAGAGTCATGCCTGTTAGATGAGATCTCACTGAATACCACAATAAGAGGTACATTTGTCTCTTAGGGTCCTCCAGGCCCAAAAGGTGAAAGAGGTCCTTTTGGTCTTTCTGGTCCCAGAGGACTTATAGGACAAACAGGACCCCCTGGACCACATGGAATTGGAATTCCAGGACTGAGTGGACCACCAGGGGATGTGGGACTAGTGGGGCTGCCAGGGGACCCAGGAAAACCAGGTAAGTGTGTTTAACGCTATACACAGTGACATCTTCATCAGCACCCTTGTCCTTTTCTTGGTCATCTATGCTGGTCTGTTTTAGTCAGAGTTGAAATGAAATACCATAATAACCAAAGTAATTCATTTTATTTGTAAGGCGCCTTTCAAGACTGGCGAGGGTGTTTATGGGCATGAGATCAGTCAGGTAGGAAGGGGCAAGGTTGTTGAGGGCTTTAAAAGTCAGGAGGAGGATTTTACAGTTAATACGGTTGGTGATGGGGAGCCAGTGGATTTGTTGAAGAACAGGTGTGATAGGATTGGGGGGTCTTGGTGATCATCAGGGCACCATCATTTTGTAAAACATCAACAGTTCACAGAAAACCATACCTTGCATATACCCTCTCACATTTTTCAATGATTATTTATAAGGTTTTATCCTTTAGGAGAAAAGGGTTCCCCTGGAGAAATAAGGACGTCTATCGGAGAGCCAGGCCAGAAGGGTCAGAAGGGTTTATCTGGGAATCCAGGACCTGAAGGTAATACATGTAGAATCTATCGTCTTCTTTTTGACCCTAATGTGAAACCTAAACCAAAGGTGTGCCTGGACAACTGGGTGACCCTGGTCCAGCCGGTGTCAGGGGAGAAAAGGGAGATGGAGGATTTTCTGTGCAGGGGCCTCCTGGCTTCCCTGGGATAAAAGGTCAGTCTCTGAAAATAAAATGGTGTTTGAGAGAAGGAGACAGTCTTCTATTTACAATTATACAAACCTAACTAACAACATGGTCAATCTAGAAACACTCTAAACTCACTAAAGAATGTATGTTTTTTTTCTTCTAAAATCTTCATTTATTGTCAATTTCACTAAGGGTACATATAATAAGATGGATGTCGGTTTCCCATAGTTTAAACATACAGGGGTTGATTGAAGAACTGTGTTCCCTGTGCCGGGTGGTCAATATGTTCATAGTGTCCTCTGCCTCTTGGGATAATCTCTGCTGATTCCAATAGAAATTTCATCAGGGAGGTCACCAGATATTTTAGAAAATACAAAAACCTCAGACAGTTCTAAGTTTAGAGCTTTAAGGACTGTATAGCAGAGTTGGTCAACACACTTTTTCATTTACCAGTAGTTAATTATTATTATTGTTATTTTAGGTCAAAATTTACAGCCATATAGTTGTACCCTACATTAAGTAAATGACTGTCAATCTTTAGTCCCGGGACGGTAGACAGAGAAGATCCTTCTTAATTCATCAAAGATTTAATTCACAGGATCTTGGGTTGTAGGGCCTATCCAACTGCTGCTGGGGAAAACCTGAAATCGAACCATGCTGTGAGGTGTTACACTAACTACTACTTCCCTTTTTTTTATTGATTTAATGTGACATGCGATCCAGGGTTGATGTATGTGCTGTCCTTGCTATTCTACTTTTGTATAAAACGTAAATGACAATGGTTAAGATTAAAACATTTTTTTTGTTTGGTGCCCACAGGGGATAAGGGCCAACCAGGAGCTCCAGGTGTCATTAGTTTGGGTATTAAAGGGCGAGCAGGACCAGGAGGACCTCCTGGAATGCCAGGTGCAAAGGTGAAAGACATGAGGGCAAGGGGAGCTCAGATGGTGAAGTAACTTGTTAATTGTTCCTGTATCACGTCACAGGGGGATGCTGCTTTTGGATTTCCAGGACAGCAGGGACAGTTGGGCCCACAAGGAGAAGATGGAGATGTGGGATCACAAGGGAGTCAGGGAGCAGCAGGACCAAATGGTGTGCCAGGTCCAATAGGAACAGCTGGACCACCTGGTGCTAATGGTGCTTAATAGTCAGATACAAAATTGACCCAACAGACAAATCATGGAAGTGAATCCTTGCTGAGCCAAAAAATCTGTCATAGGTGAAAGGGGTCTGAATGGTTTGCCGGGTACAGTAGGTTTGGTTGGACCTTGTTTACCAGGATCCTCTGGACCCATTGGCAGTCAGGGAAAAGTCGGCGTCATCGGCTTTACCGGTAAAATCTGAGCAAGGTCTGTCAATGTGGTGGGTTTTTGGTAATATATGGATTGTGTTTACTAGGTGTTAGAGGTCCTAAGGGGGTGAATGGTGACCTAGGACCACTTGGCATTGGGATAATGGGACTTCAAGGACCTTTTGGTGATCCAGGAATTTATGGGGACACAGGGCCAGTGGGAAGTATAGGACTTAAAGGCATAAAAGGAATTCAAGGAAATCCCGGCGGTCCAGGTAAGGAATCAAGCAACTGTAATCAAATACTATTTCTGCTTCTCCTACATGAATCTTTTCTTTCATGTTGCCAAGGCATTAGGGGGGAAACTGGCAACACAGGAATTCCTGGAAGTGTAGGCGAGGTCGGCAAAGTAGGAGAGTCTGGAAGACTTGGAGAAAAAGGTGGAATTTTGGTCAACTTTCGGCAAGATGTGCAGAATCTGATAGTTTTACCAATCCTTGCAGGTGAGACCGGTCCAAATGGTACTGGAGGCTCGAAAGGGCCACCTGGTCACCAGGGGGAGAAAGGGTACAATGGGCCCAAAGGAACAACGTCCACAGTTTCATTGTATGGAGTACCTGGAGACCCTGGAGAGCCAGGTGAGATCACCATCACCCTGTATACAAGAAAGAACTCTCCACACCTCTTTGTCTTATGTCTGCTGTATCTTAGGTTTGACTGGTCTCACTGGTACTAAAGGAAATCAAGGGTTCCCGGGTTTACAAGGTGCAGATGGGAACATTGGGTATCCAGGAGGTCCGGGAAGACCAGGTTGGTCCCTTCTGTGTCATAGGTCGCTTCTTTTCAATCAAATTATATAACGGCAACTTTTTTTGAACTTGGCAGGGTTTCCTGGACAACCAGGAGAAGAGGGACGAATTGGTTTTCCTGGCCCATATGGCCTCCAAGGTGATCTTGGTGTGTCAGGAAAGCCAGGTAATAGCAAATTAACATGTCTGTGGAGCTGTACTCTGGGAAAATAAATCGTATCTCTGCTTTGGATCTAGGTGCTAAAGGCATGAAGGGCTCCAAGGGTTCTTGTGGAGAACCTGGTGCCTATGGAAGTTCAGGACTAGAAGGGCTCAAAGGAACTAAAGGAGAACCCAGTTCACCTGGACCAGGACCTAAAGGATCCCGCGGAGAGAAAGTAGTCAATCACACCTTAATTCCACTGCTGCCGAAGTTCACCCACAAGATATTTTTCAGGGGCAAGCCGGGTTTTCTGGACCTGTAGGTGTAAGAGGTATACCAGGGGACCATGGAACATTTGGATCTCAAGGAGACATCGGCCTCAGAGGTCCAAACGGAAATCCTGGACTTCCTGGATGCAGAGGTACCACACATTAAGTTGCCAGAGGTACATCACAAAATATATCCAGAACAAAAGCTATAATTTCTTGGAATTTCCTTAGGTCCTCCAGGGCCCCCAGGTGATAAAGGCTGTGATGGTCCACCAGGAGTTGATGGTCCTCCTGGACCTGCTGGACTCACAGGTATGCTGGCTGTCTTATTGCTTCACATTGTGACAGTTGCAAATTTTAAAAAACTTTTTTTAATCATAGGAAACAAAGGGGCTCCAGGGGACCCAGGTCGATCTGGTCCTAGAGGAAACCAAGGACAAGATGGAATACCCGGGCCTCCAGGAGAAAAAGGCGCAATGGGAGGTATGGCTGGATATTGCTGTTCTCTTGAATTAACTTACTGTTCTGGGTTTTTATTGTTACCTAGCTTCTGGTGTTGGACCACAAGGAATGGAGGGTGTGAAAGGTCCTCTAGGTGAGTTCTAGTCTGAATTGTCTTCAGGTCCAAATCTCAAAGGATTAAATAAAAACATTTTAATTTTCAGGATGTGTTGGCGAAATGGGTTCACCTGGCCCCTGTGGCTATCCCGGTCCATACGGGCAAGAGGGAGTTCATGGTCCTCCTGGTCCCCCTGGACCACCAGGTCCCCCAGGACTTCGGGGTAGAAAGGGTGCCTGTACCCAAGGAGGAAAAGGCGAGAAGGGATCTCAGGGGGAAGAAGGAGCAAAAGGTATATAAATAAATTGAATTTTGTCTGGTTCCAGGGATAAACACTGTGCTATTTGACAGCTGTTGAAGCTTGACTACAATTTTTTTTATCAAACTGTGGACCTGCAGGTCCACCAGGCTGTGTAGGTCCACCTGGGACACCTGGCCCTGGTTTTAAAGGAGAAAAGGGAAGTAAAGGAGCCATAGGAAGTCAAGGAGCACCTGGATGTCATGGTGATCCTGGACCACGTGGAGATCCTGTTAGTAATTTATCAGTCACCTGTAAATTAACATAGTCCTCTTTTGTTAACTGCATCTGTTGATGTTGTCTATAGGGTGAAGACGGACCACCGGGTTTACCAGGTCAGAAAGGCCAAATGGGAACAATAGGGTTCCCGGGACCTCTTGGTAAGAGCAAAAGCCTTATATACAGTATCTGTCTATGACCAGACATCAGCTGTCCTCAGATACCTCAGGTCATTGACAAGGAAAGCTCCTCATACACCTTAGGTTCATGAGGTCTATGAAATCCCCATAGCCCCTGGTCTGAATCAGTTGCAGGTTTGCATGAGGTCCATGCCTAACTGACTAACTGAGGAAAGTTTAGTCTTAAAGAAAATTAGTTTACATGTTTTTGAATCTCCTAATTTTTTTTTCAAGGTTTGAAAGGAAGTAAAGGAGCACAAGGTAGCAGTGGCCCACAAGGTCTACCTGGATTTCCAGGGAGGCGAGGTAAGCATTATTTAGGCTGCTTTCTTATAGAGGAGTATCCTGCCCCAGACTTCATTAGCGCTGCCTTTGTCAGCCACTCCATCCTCCTCAGCCGCCGGAAATCCATAGGCATCTCTAACTTCGCCCTCTCCTGCTTCAACTCATACCTGTCTGAAAAGTTCCACTATATAGCAGTAAACAACAAAAAATCACACTACCACTGTCTCACATGGAGTCCTCCAAGGCTCTGTGCTCGATAACATTCTCCGCCTCATTGACTATATTCCCACTGCTATGCTGAAGACACCCAACTCTATATCGCCACCAAAAAAATCACTGGCCATTCTCTCCACCCTCATCACTTGCCTCACCAACATATGATCCTGGATAAACCACAACTTTCTCAAACTCAACAGCAATACAATGGTAATAATAATCTTTGGCCCAAAATCCAACCTCTCTGCCTCCCAGGACTTTTCTCACTGAATTGATGGTAACTCACTTTGTTGAGGGTTTCTTTGTATCTCATTCTGTATGTATGTTATCTTCATTTTTTGGTTTATGTAAAGCACGTTTGTGTACTTTGAAAAGTATTATAGAAAAGTTATGTATTATTAATATTATTTGCATATCTGTGTAGGGTCTCCAGGTAGGGACATGCCAAGGCAGGTTGTGCTGTTGCCTGGTGATCAAGGTTCTTCTGGAGATCCTGGACTCCCAGGGCTCCTTGGAGTACCAGGAACCCAAGGGAGACCAGGAAAACCCGGTAGGTCTATAAGCAACTTACACATAAACTGACAGAAATATCCAACTAACATTTTGAAATACCTCAAGGGCCTGAAGGTGTTAGAGGGGCCCCAGGCAGGCTCGGTCCGACAGGTTATCCAGGACCAAAGGGAGAAAAAGGAGACCCAGGATTCCCTGGGCAAATGGGTAAATGAAAACTAGGTAGCTTAAAGGGGACACGGGGGACATCCTGGTGACAAGACAATATAAAACTAAGTAAATGTAATAGTTTGAAATTAATGAAAAACATTCTCTCACAGGCGCCATTGGTGTTCAGGGGACTGCTGGTGCTAAAGGTGTCCCTGGTCCACCAGGTCCTTGCATAACTACACCAGAGAAGGATGGCTTCCTGTACACACGACACAGTCAGGAACTGTACATCCCAGTCTGTCCCCCTGGTTCAAGTCTTGTCTACAGTGGATACTCACTACTATTCATCAATGGAAATAATCGTGCTCACGGGCAAGATCTTGGTAAAAGGCCTGTAAAATCAAGGATGTTCTGAGAGCCGTGGATTACCAATTTATCTGTCTTTGCAGGGACATTAGGAAGTTGTCTACCTCGGTTCACTACAATGCCATTTCTGTTCTGCAACACTGACAACACCTGCCGCTATGCCTCACGGAATGACTACTCCTACTGGCTGTCCACCCAAGCGGAGGTGTCGGGAGCTTTGCCGTTCATCTCCGGTGACATGCTGAAAACATTCATTAGTCGGTAAATAGGCCAAACTGTGGGATAGAGAACCTAAAGTCCCGACTGGATCTAACCTACAACTATTGTTCTCTAGGTGCAGTGTGTGTGAGTCCAGAACAAATGTGATAGCAGTCCACAGTCAGACCACCTCAGTTCCAGATTGTCCACCTGACTGGGAGTCTATGTGGTCAGGGTTCTCCTTTGTGATGGTTTGTTGCTCTGCCCTTGCTTCCCAAGACTAAACTTTGAGAGGCCACTATCTGTGGTGGTTGTGTTTTTGTTGTCTCTTTTGATCAATGCTTTGATCCAATTCTAGGAAACTGGTGTTGGAGCAGAAGGTTCTGGGCAACCTTTGGCTTCTCCAGGATCTTGTCTAGAAAATTTCCGGAAGATTCCCTTTATCGAGTGTCACGGCAGAGGAACATGCAACTACTACACAGACTCATACAGTTACTGGCTGGCAGCTCTTAACCCAAACGACATGTTCAGGTACAGACTTGTGTGGTGCCTTCAAGAACAGCGATTAAATGGATGTGTTCTGGTGCAATGATTACAATGATAAATCCAGGAAAAGTGACCACAATGGTGCATTAGGGTGCAGTGACTATAGTGTTTAGGAAGAGTTAATACAATGATGTGTTCAGGAACAGTGAAAGAGTGGTGTGTTCAGGAACAGTGGCTACAGTTTTACATTCGGTAACACTGGCTATAATGATGCATTCAGTCATTGAAGATGTTTTGAAGTATTCCCATGTGTGATCATCTCGTCTCCTCCACAGCAAACCCAAACCTCGGACACAAACCGGCAAATTTCCCGGGGATCTGATCAGTCGCTGCAGAGTGTGCAGGAAGCTCTGAGCCCCTGGGTCTACGACTACATTTGTACGCTGCTATGATCACTTAATACACAAAATCAGCTAATGAATCTTCACTAGAGCTCTGCGGGGGCTGAATATGGTCTATTTCATATGTATACACATACAGAGTCTCAAACAGACAAACACACACTTTTCTACACTAACACAAAAATATTTGTCTGATGAGTTTTGACTAAAATGTTAATAAAGTTGTTTTACAGATGTCATTTTCTTTGTTTAACCCAAGTCACATGGTTCAGATTTGAGTATCACTCATACTGACTGTACGTTTGGCTGGGCAGAAGAGCTCTGACCTTTGACCCAGTGGACAACTTACAATTCTGTTCTGAGCGACATGTTTGACACGCAGGAACCTGTTGATTATGTCATCAGTCAACGTCATGAAAGGGAACGTGATGTCATAGCGACTCACAAGTTGTCGAAGTCACTACTGTTGTCAAGTCGTCCAAATACTGATGGTTACTACCAAGTTACTGCTGTGGTCCAGTGGTCCTAGTCACTTCATTTGTAAAGTCTTCCAAGTTTCTGAAGTGGTTCAGTTGTCCGAGTCACTACATTGCCGACTGGTTGTAGTTTGAGTCACTGTGCTGGTTAAGTCAACCAAGTCACTGCAGTAGTCACACCGTCAGAGTCACCACAGTAGTTAAGTTGCCCGAGTCATTGGAGCAGTCAGTTTTCCTAGACGCTATGTTGGACAAGAAGTACAAGTCATTGCCGTGGTCAGATTGACTGAGACACCACAGTGGTCAAGTCTTGTGAGTCACGGCGGTAGTAAAATAGTCAGAGAAATCGCAATGGTCAATCCGACCAAGTCACCAAGGTAGTCACATCGCCCAACCGACGTGGTCAAGTCTTTTTAGAAAATGGTGTGGTCAATTCGTCTGGGGCACTACAGTGTTAAAGTTGTTCAAGTCGTCTAGATCACTGGTGACTGCAGTGGTCAAGTCGTCTGGGTCGTTGCACTGGTAAGGTGCCTGGTCACTGTGGTGGTCGAATCGTCTAGGTCACTACAGTGGTCAACATCTGTGGGTCAGCAAGTCCAACTGCACAGTGCTGTCGCTGTCATAAAGACACAGCAGTTACCAAGTCACGACACTCATCGATTCTCCAAACATCCAGTTGTCAGTCACATGACCAACTCTGAGTGAGGCAGTGTGTGTGGGCGCCTCGGCGCCTGTTTAATGGAGATACCAGCGCACTAATGAAGCAGCTCTTCCTCCGAGGCTTCGTTAATCTGACGACTGTTTGTTTCTTTTATGACTTTGTTCTTCATTTAAAGTCGATCAGCACTAATGGAGGTTTGTTTAACGTTCCTGCATCACCCTGCCACTCGCTTTGCCGCACTGCATGATGGGATGAGTTAGGGAGGGGCCCTCGTCTTCAAAAGAAAGCTCGGGCCAGAACAGGAGCAAAACGACCCAGAACAGCAGGAACTCGTCCGTCTTCTCGTCTCACAGTCGTCATGAAGCGTGTTTCTGTCTTTCTGGTTCTGCTGGTGCTGGTCTTGTGCGGCCCAGTGACCTCACAGTCTGTCAGAGACCTGGACCAGGACTTGGACATGGAGCTGCGAGACCGCCAACTGCTGCAGAGAGCTCGCGGTGCAGGCCTGCTGTCACAGGTAAGCCCCGGCTTGCGGGTCCAGGAATCAGTTCTGGGTAACTTCATGTTAAACTTGCAGGAGTGGAGCAAGCGTGCGGTGGAGGACCTGCTGGCCCACATGTCGGGGCCCCAACAAAGGGAGTCCGAGGTCTCCATGGCAACAGGAGGGAAGATGAACTTGGAGCGCTCAGTTGATCCCCCGAACAACTTGCCTCCACGGGAGCGGAAAGCTGGCTGCAAGAACTTCTACTGGAAGGGCTTCACGTCCTGCTAGGGCCAGGTCAGTACTTTTCTATCACATGTCAGCTCACCTTGCGCCGGTCTCCGCCCACCTCACCTGCCTTTGTCATCCACAGGTGGGCCATTAGGAGCGTGTCAGCATGCTGAGAACCTTAAACTGTTAACCTTGAATTAAAGAGAAAAAATAATAATTTGTGGCTTCGCCTCCTTCTTTCATCCATCTCAAGTCAGCGCTGTCACTCAACGCTGGACTGTGTGCTTCAGTTCAACAAAACCGACACACAGAAATATGGCTGCATGTGTTATATGACTCCGTTATCCACTCACCTGCCGTAGCACCAGAGCAGGAAAATCTGTTGTACCTCGAGTAGACTGACGCTGCTGTCCATCAAGCAAGAGACCCCGCTGAAGTAAGTCAGGGTACAACGGAGGAGCTAAGTCTGATGGAGCTTTAATGGAGGGAACAAATATTGAGTGAACTCATTACGAGCCAGCGGTGTGTGTGTGTGTGTTTGTGAGTGCGGTCATTAACCTCATGATGTGAGTCAACACATGAAGTGACTCTAACAGTGAGCAAACGAGTGTGACGTCCTCATGTGGAAACTTCCTCCTTACTGAGCCGGAACGCACACACACGCACACACACAAACAAACACACACTGTCACGCTGTCAGCGAGTGTATCTGTGTGTGAATCTCTGAGATCAAAGGTCAGGTTCGGGGAGATGTTGCACCATGTGGCGGCCATAGTTAGCGTCACCCAATAAAACTGCATGCTGTCGAGAGGCCAATCAAACACACAGCTGGACGTTAATGTGTCCGTCCGTCCAGGCTAATCAATGAGCAGTGACACAGCAGGCGTCCGTCTGTCAAACATGCACGTCCTCGTCCATGCGATTAACCGCTCACCGTGCACCATGTGACTCATCCGCTCATGCCCAGTGGGATTCTGGGAAAGAAGTGAACACAGAGAGGAGGACAGGAAGTGAGAGAAGCCACCGGTTATCTAAAGAGGACACTGACAAGACTCTGATGAGACACGAAACGCTGTCTATAAACGTGGCTCTGATGAGACAGAGGACAATGATGAGACATGTGAAACTGACGAGAGACATCACTCTGATGTGACTTTGACGGGACATGAGACCTGAAAGAGACAATGGAAAAGATACAAAACACTGATGAGAAACATTAATTGGACGAGACACAAGAGTTTGCTTGACACTGAAAAGACACAAAACGTGAAAAAACACACTAGTCCGGACAAACCTGGAAAAACATGGTCAGTAAGGATGAGGGATGTGGTCTTTATAACTTCATGAAATGATCAGGAAAAAATGCAGTAATGAAGGGAAACATTAATTATTAATATTAATCTCTATTTATATAGCGCCTTTCTAGACCAGGGTCACAAAGCGCTTTGACAGCCATTCACACATACTGATGGGAGTAGGCTGCGCACATGCACCAAGTCTCCCATCAGGAGCAATCAGGGTAAAGTGTCTTGCTCAGGGACACAACGACACAAGCTTGTCTGGAGCTGGGATTGAACCGGCAACCTTTTGGACTGCAGGCACCCACCCTACCATCCGAGCTATGCAACTACCACCGGGGGGAGAGCAAGCTCACCCGTGAGGATAAAGTGTTGAAGATGAAGAAAGGAGGAATAAGAGAGGATGATGAAGAGAGAAGAGGAGAGATGGAAACAAGGAAGGAAAAGAAGAAAAGAAAATTGAGGATGACTATTGAAGGAAGAAGAGTTGAGAATAAGGAGGGGAGGATTAAGATTTGATGATGAGGACAGTAAGATGAAGAGTTGAAGAAGAGGAGGATGAAGAGTTGAAGATGAAGAAGGGAGGTTGAACAGTAGAGGATAAGAAGAGGAGGAAGAAGTATCACAGACAAGTATCATGGACATCCTAATTTCACCTTCGTAACATTTCAAAAATCAAAAATCTTGGACACTGCTGAGGAGCTCATCCATGCTTTTGTTACCTCCAGGCTGGACTTTTGTAACTCTCTTCTGTCAGGATGCTCAAAAAAGTCTCTCATACTATTATATAGAACTCAGCAACTCGTGTCTTGACTAAGACTTAGAGGCACGATCACATTTCTCCTGTGCTGTCCTCATTACAATGACTTCAAGTAAAATTTAGAATACCAATTAAATAGTAAATCAATTACTACAAAGCTACATGGTCTAGCACCAACTTACATCACAGATCTAATCCAAATTTATAAAGCTTCTAGGACATTACGATCCTTAAACTCAGATCTATCAGATATACCACAAATCTCTAAATATAGATATAGAGCCAGTGCCTTCAGTTTTCAAGCCCCTCTGCTGTGGAACCAACTACCGGCTGCCCCCTTTATGTTTAAGGGTCATCTTAAAACTTTACTTTTTGAAAAAGCTTATAGTTAGGACTGACTCGGGCTCAGAACCAGCCCTTTTTGTTTTTTCTTAAGCTGCTATAGGCTTAGATTGTTGGGGGAGGAGTTTTAAACACTGAGCTCTCTCTCTCTCTCTCTCTCTCTCTCTCTCTTTCTCTCTCTGTGTATCCTTCTTTTTCTGCATTATATTCATCACCTTAGTAGTTTAAATCCACACTTTTCTTCTCTGAGCCCATACCCCGCCCTCTTGAGTGTCCTGTGTCTTGGAATAACTTTCTTATGATTTGAATTGAATTGAATTGAATTGAATTGAATTGAATTGAATTGAATTGAATTGAATTGAATTGAATTGAATTGAATTGAATTGAATTGAATTGAATTGAATGGATGATGAAGAGTAGAGATTGCGTATGGGGGTTGAATAGTCGGGGATGGGAGGATAAATAGCTTTGGATGAGAAGGGGAGGAATAAGAGTTAAGGATGAAGAGTTGAGAATGAAGAGGGGAATGGGAATAGTTGAGGATGAGGTGGGGGTTTTGAAGAGTTAAGAATGATGAATTGAGGATGAGGAGGGAGGATGAAGAGGGGAGGAACATGAGTTGAGTATGAGGAGGGGAGGATGAAGGGTTGAGAATGAGAAGAAGAGTTAAGGATGAGGTGGGGTGCTGAAGAGTTGAGAGTTGAGTATGACGATTTGAGGATGAGGAGGGGGGATGAAGGGTTGAGGATGATGAGGGGAGGATGAAGATTGGAGGAGAATGAGTTTAGGATGAGGAGGAATAGGAGTTGGGGATGAGGAGAGGAGGATGAAGAGTTGAGAATGACAAGAGGAAGAGTTGAGGCCTAGGTCTTGAGTTGAGGATGAAGAGGAAGGATGAAGAGGGGAGGAACATGAGTTGAGTATGAGGAGGGGAGGGTGAAGAGTTGAGAATGAGGAGAATAGTTAAGGATGGGGTGGGTTGCTGAAGTGTTTAGAATGACGATTTGAGGATGAGGAGGGAGGATGAATAATCGAGGATGAGTAGGGGAGGAGGATGAGGTGAGGATGAGGAGCGGTGGACCAGGAGGGGGGGTTGAAGAGTTTAGGATGCAGGGGGGGAGGATGAGGAGGGAGGATGAAGATGGGAGGATCCTCCTCCCGTGACGTCACGGCTCCTTCATAAGCTCCTCGGACCAGTTGCTGTCAGATCAGACCCTGCAGGTGAACATGAGCTCGTTCTCACTCCTACTGCTGCTGCTGCTGCTCTGCTCCTCCTGCTGCTGCGCTCCACACTCGGACCACAGACTCCGGCTGCTGCTGCGACAGGAGCCGCTGATGGACCACAAACAGGTCCGACACCCACACAGACACCCACAGAGACACACTTAGAGACTCACTGAGACACTTGTTGAGACTCATAGACTTTCAAAGACACTCACAGATCGTAGAGACACTTACACAGAGACACTTGTATCGAAGATACACTTACACAGAGACACTTGTATCAAAGATACACTTACACAGAGACACTTGTATCGTAGATACACTTACACAGAGACACTTGTATCGTAGAGACACTCACAGAGACGCTCGTAAACACAATCGTAGTGACTTTGAGAGACAATCGTAGACTTTCAGAGACACTTGGAAGTCTTACACATCATGATGACAACTTTGTGGACTGTGACGAGGACAGACAAATCAAAACATAGAGCGACTGAGTCACATGCCGTCAACAGAGTCATTCACAGATTACTTCCCAATAGGAGTCTTTTACAGAGGAATGTTTTTGTGTCTGGTGTCTGAGCATGCTGTCTTCGGGTCATGCCCTCACTTGTTCTCTCTTAGTACGTCCTCATCTCTCACGAGTCTAAAATAGTGATCCATCATGTTCTGTGTCTGGTGCTGGAATACTCGGTGAGTGTCTGCTCAGATGGTCCCGCTGAGCAACACCAGCCTCTAATTAGATTGTGAATCTAGTGCCGGGGGTCCGTGTGGTCCCGCACCCCAGGACAACAAACAATATCAATAATGCAAACAAAAGTGTGATCAAGGACCAAAACCCGCTCGCCCCGAGTGCTGTAGTTTGAGCTATGTGACCTTCATCATCATCTAGCATCTGTTCACTGACCTTTCTTTTCCTGCAGGACTTGAGTCGTCCCTCTCTGGCCGAGCTCCTGCTCAGCGACCTGCTGCAGGTGGAGAACGAGGTTCTGGAAGAGGAGAACTTTATGAGTGACGGACAGGCAGGCGATGTACACTTGGACCTGGAGCGAGCGGCGGCGGCGGGCGATACCCTGCTGGCCCCGCGCGAGAGGAAGGCTGGCTGCAAAAACTTCTTCTGGAAGACCTTCACCTCCTGCTGAGGGCCCCCTGGAACAGAGTTAATTAGTTTGGATGAATGTTTAGAGAGAAAAATATAACTTTTATGTTGTTTGAATAAAAGCACTTTGAGAGACCAACAGTCTATGTCACCATGGCAACAATCCTACACAGACACAAATGAAATGATACACCCGAACATTCCCAAACACTCACTCATACACTTCCAGGGTGTGTTCCTTTACGCTAGAGGTTCACTAACCCAGACGCCTATGGGTGCGACCCTTACTAGCTGGGACAAGCAGATGACAACGAATGTAAATGACAGGAACCGTGATGGGACAACAACACAAAAGTAGCTATAGCTAGTGAGGCTAATTGTATATTATTAGCTTCAAATGACTGTTTTTGAAGTTCAAGGAAGCCAAACGTTGTTTCTTGTTTTCATTAAACTGAGTGACTGAGGCTCACCGGTTCAATTCCTGACATCCTGAGTGACAGATCCTCTTGCCACTTGACAAAAACAACACAATTACCTGCTGTGCCGCCCCTCAGCAGGACGACCCTGTGGAGTTCGCTCGTTCGATTCAACAGGAAGTGGTGATGATGGCATGCTAAATTGAGCGCTAACGAACAGAGAGGTTTTTTAATTGTTGTTAAAACGAACAGCAAGTTGCAGCTTTAGCATCACAGCGAGCTTTTGCCAACAACAGAATCGACCAATCACAACACTCAGCACTTCAATTTAAAGTAACAAGCTTTAATTGACAACACTCTCTGTGTTTTGGGACCAACACCTGTTGAAATCCTGTCTGAAACAAATTAATTTTTATTTATACTGCACTACTTGTACTTCTTGTAATGTTTCTTACATGGTAAAATTAATAAGAAAGGTAAGAAATAACAACATATAAATAATAAACTTCACACATAAATAACAGACTCTAAGAATAGTGTGTGTGTGCGTGGCTGGAGACGATTTATTCGTCATCTCTAAACTATCGCTCTCTCACACACACAGCTACATTACATCAGCGTGCGGTCAGAGGTCGAAGGTCAGCTGTCAGTCAAGGCTCATAAACAAAGGTGATGTCGGACGAGGAGCCTGGAGGGCCTTATCAGTTCTTAGCAGGAGTGTGGTGGGTGTCACCCAGGTGCATGATGGGAGAGGACATTAATCACGTACCAGACGCAACGCCACTCAGAGCAAGACCGTCAATAACGTCATGTCTGTCAGACACCTGAGGGTGACTAACTGACAAGCACGTGTGAGTTGTTTGTGTGTTGTGTTTCTAGGTTTTTATCACTCACCGATGTCTACAAATAAACCAGAGTTTGTACCGGTGACCTGAATGTCAAGAAGTGATCTATCTACTGTTTTCTAATGTGCCTTCATTTTTCTCACAAAAAGATCGTAGCTCAGTTTCTTTATTTCTCTTCCCGTTGTTTTCCTCGATACACTTCCTTGCTGCGCAGTGCCATTCGTGGAAGGGGGTGGGGGGTCTCCAACAGACGGGTCACCGTCGGACGGCTCCAAACATACAGACATTTTGGACAAATATTGGGGGCGAGATCAAGACTATCATCCTCTGGACCCTCTACTGTATCTTCTGGATGTATCAAAAGAATATTTGTATACCAAAGACCAACTTTATTTACTACATATATTGTTGTAAACTGCAAGAAAAATGATCACAATTCACTGGATGAAAATAAACCCGCCAACATTGGATCAATGGAAACAGAAGCTAAAGCATGTTTACCAGATGGGAAAAATGACCGCCAAACTGCAACTTAAAGTCCCTTTGTTTGAAGAAGATGGTCCCCTGTCGTTCAGTGTTACGGCCAAGAGCTGGTTGGTTGGTGAGCAATTACTGTAGTAACAGCATTGTAATACAGTCGTGTATCTTAATTGGTCTCAAGGTAAAGGTTGTTGATGATTTTTTTTTTTTTTTTTTTTTTTTTTTTTTTATTTCATTTTATTTTTTTTTTTTTCTTATTCTTTTATTCTTTTATTTATTTCGTTTGATTTGCCTTTGTGTTGCTGTTTCTTGTATATACCTGATGGATGACTTGAATGGGAGTGCCTTGTGGTATGTGTGATACGTGTTATGGATGTGTCATCTGTGATTGATGTGAATTGACAATAAACAAGTTTAAAAAAAAAAGTATTACATGCCCTTTTCAACAGTCGGTGTGACCAGCAGGCGGCGCTGTGGATCGCCGTAAGAGCCTGTGCTCAGGTCGCTCCGCGCAGTGAAACGGTTGCTGCTGACGTCACAAAAGGCGAACAGAGGATGACCTTTTGTCTTGTGTTGTGGTCCTTTATTTGCCTCATGCTCCCGCCCAAGTAAGGGCGTGTCCCGACTTCACTTTTGTTACCATTTCGTTACACAACGGTGAGCGTGAACACACCAATCACTTTATATAGGGAGGTTAGTTTAGATTAGTTTAGAATTAAATCCATCAACATACATCATCGACCTGTAATCACTCTAAACTTACTACAGGGAAGTATATATTACTTCACAGTTCACAGTAATTCACAGGTTGGTTGAAACCGAAATAAAATAAATCATCAACGTGATAATAAGATAAATAAAGTGAATAATAGGAGAATTAAGAATACTGCCCACGTGACATCTATAAAGTATATCATTACACAAATGGGTCTGATCGGCTGAAAATAGTTTGAAAACATAGTCTATGTACTTCCATATATCCTGTACACTATAGCAGCTCTTTTTTTTTTTATACTTTTCGATTTGCATACTTAAATCCATTTTATTTTATTTTTATGGCTTCTACACAATGTTCCCCAAACATCCTCTTGAATTGAATGGAATTGTCTTCATTGTCATTGTACCAGTACAACGAAATTGGCAGTACAATCCCTTAAAGTGCAAACATAATTTAACATTACAAGCGTAAAAAAAGAAAAGGCTAGACCTTTAAAAGAAACATTTAAAATGACAAGCCTACACACTCACACACGCACACATACACGTACGTGCACACACCCCCACACACACATACACACACACACACACACACACCGTAGCAGCTTAAGGAGACAGAATGTGATTATATCATTTGGTGATTATAATAAAAAGGTGGTGTTGAGCGCATGTACTTTGCATGTCATTACTATAACACAGATGGAGATTTATGGGTAAAAGTATTTGTGGTGTTAAGCAGTTTTATAGCCTTTGGATAAAAACTGTTCTTGAGTCTATTAGTCCGAGCATTTAGAGACCTGAAACGTCTCCCCGAGGGCAACAGTTCAAAGTGCTGGTGACCTGGGTGAGAGGAGTCCCTTGGAATCTCACCTTATTATTATTATTATTATTATTATTATTATTATTATAATTCGTAGAATCTCATACTTTTCTCTTCAGTGGAAGAGAAAGTTATGAATAAAAAAGCAGGAATAATAAAAAACAGTTGTTCGCCTGTGTTGCCATAACAATTGAAACATTTCTTCGACACATTCAAAAAATGTTTGAACTTCTTTGACAAACAAGTTCTACCAAGGCCAAATTGTTTACTCTACCTCACCAGTGTACAGCACTACAGAAGAGACAACATGATGTGTTAACTAGTAGGCTAACGTTGAAGTTCAATTGATAGATTTAAAAAAATTAAAAGCAGAAATTATATCACAGTTGTGATTGTCTTTTTCCATAAACTCATTTCCACATATGAGGTTAGGTAGAACTTTATTAATCAAATTGTTTAATTTATATTAATGTAATTGATATTGTTTGCCATAAAGAAAGATGTATGCATCCACTACATTCAAAACCTCTTAAGACATTGTTTATTTGTGCTTTTCCTTGATTTTCTGGGACTCCTGTGTTTGTCTTATGTCTCTTAAACTTTTAAAGTATATATTTCAATTGTGTATTGTTTGTGATTGTTAAAGCGTTTTGTGACCCTGGTCTAGAAAGGCACTCTAGAAATAACCATTACTTACTTATATACATACATAACTGTAAGAGAAAAGAAGTGGAAAAATAAGTTTCTCACGACAATGAACTCACTGAAGGATTCTGTTGGAACAAAACTGGTGTTGTTCTTTGATCTGTGGTATAGTGTTAATGTGTGTTCTTGCATTTTCAAAACCAGTGTAGATGTTTGGGTTGCAATGAGAGCTTGATGTTATCTGGTTTGTAACTTCTTATATATATGTTGTTATTTTCTTTTGTACATGTGTAAGTTTCTGTCGTTCAGACTTTTGTAAAAGAACAGTAAAGGATGAGTTGACTCAGATGTTGCAGGATCATCTTGTGGTGAAGCCACATCCCAGATGTTGTTGGTCAACACCACAAAGTGTCTTCTGCGGGTGTGTTTGAGCGTGTGTGTTTTGTGAGAGTGGTTTATGTGTAAATCAGTGTATCTGTGTCGGGTGTGTACGCGTGAGAGAGAGAAAAGAACGTGCATGTGATTGTGTGTCAGTGAGACTGTGTGTATATATGTAAGTGTACACTGTATAGTGAAAGAGATTGTGTGTGTTCTTTGGCTTGCAGATGTACTGTTGTGTTCTCCAGTCTGCTTGTGTGTGTGCCTGTGATCGTAATAGATATCCGCTGGAGGAGGTGACGTAAGTCCGCTGTGATGACGTCAGTCTGTGTGTCGGGGTGTGTTTGTTTGTGAGAGGAAGAGGTGGTTGGATGTTGGGCGGGTCTGAGGACGACGGAGGAAACGTCCCCGCTGCTGCTGCTGCTGCTGCTGCACGAAGGAGGACACACAGCTAGTACACACAGTGCCGGGAGTCCGGCTCCAGAAACACGCACACGCCTGGACACGGAGAGGACGCTGCGGCGACAGGGAGGATGGGCCGGCGCAGCGGCCGACGCTAGTTCTCTTTCCAGGGACGGAGCTCCAGGATGAGCGTGGCGCTGCAGGACCTCCGAAACACGGTGCCCACACACACACACACATACACACACACACACGAGCGCGTGCGCGCACGCACACACACACACACGAACACTGCAGCTGATGTTGTCAACCTGTCAATGGCTGTGATTGATTTGTGACGTCATCAATATAGGATTGTCACGTTGCTTCTGGCACACACTGACTGGCCAGAGGCGAGAGGATGACAAGCTTCTCAAACAACTAACACGCATAAAATTTTGGAGTCCAAATTCTGACTGTCAGTCAGTGAGTGTTTACCTGTCTTGACACGCCCACTGATGACGTCGTAACTTGAAAAGGGCTCATTCCCGATTTCTTAACTGTATCTTTTTTTCCCTCCTCTTCGTCATCATCATCTTCATCCTCTTTTAAAACTCAATGTTCTTTTTTTTCCATCTTCCTCCTTTTCTTTTTTTTGGTCCTTCCCACTTCATCATCATCTTCATCCTCTTCTAAAACCCAATGTTCTTTTTCTCATCTTCCTCATCATCAGCCTCCTTTTCTTTTCTTTTTTTTTGCTCCTTCCCACTTCATCCTCATCTTCATCCTTCTCTTCATCCTCAGCGTTTCCCCTCCTCCTCTTCAACCTCATCTCCATCACCCTCTTCATCCTGTGGCTGAGAGTCATTATCCACCATCGCCACAGAAACGGTCATGTGACCTGTTGTCTGCCTCCACAGATGTCCAGCTACAAACGAGCGACGCTGGAGGACGAGGAGTCGGCCGACGTCCCCGACGAGACTGCTCTGTCCTCTGACCAGGTGGAGGTGAGTTAGCATGACACCTGTCGGCAAACCTTCGAGGGGCTCATGTTTGTCCCCAGAAACTCTTGACCTGTGACTTTTGTTTTTTCAAGGTGGGTTTTCGGAAGGGTGGCGTGGACCTGTTTGGCCGAAGAACGTATCTTGAGGTTTTGCTGTCCGTTCTTCTGCTGGCCACCCTGCTGGCCCTGCTGGCCTGCCTGCTGGTCCTGGGACTCGGACTGAGCTCAGGTGAGGAGCTGCTGTCTCCCTCCGACACTCCTTCACCTTCTGTCTCCACCGCCTCAGACCCCACTCAGAACGTGTGTCTGTCCGAGGCCTGTGTGACTGTGGCGAGTCAAATCGTAGAGGCCCTGGACCGCAGCGTGGATCCGTGCCAGGACTTCTACCAGTATGCCTGTGGGGGCTGGATGAGGAAGAACCCGCTGCCTGATGGACAACCTCGCTGGTCCACCTTCAACAACATCTGGGAGCAGAACCAGGCCCTGCTCAAGCACCTGCTTGGTGAGACATGGAGCCTCTCATGCAGACACACAACCCTCACAAACTCACTTAACGTTTCAGAGAACGGCACGTTTAACGGCACCAGTGAGGCTGAGAAGAAGACCCGGTCCTACTACCTGTCATGTCTCAACACCCAGAAGATTGAGGATCTTGGAGCTCAGCCGCTCATCGACCTCATTGCCAAAGTAACACTGTTTGTCAAGTCACACTGATTGGAGTTGGCGCCCCCGAGAACTGACCTTAGACTCCAACCCTGTGCAGATAGGTGGCTGGAACATGACGGGACCCTGGGAGAAGGACAACTTCATGGAGGTCCTAAAGGTGGTGTCCGGGCCTTATAGGGCACAGCCATTCTTTAGCGTGGGAATCAGTGCCGACCCTAAGAATTCCAACAGCAACGTCATCCTGGTGAGTGGATCCTCGGGGTGCACGTTCCTGTCCTCACGTCGTCTTTGTCTCTAAGGTGGACCAGTCTGGGCTCTTCTTGCCATCCCGGGACTATTACCTGAACAAGACGGCAAACGAGAAGGTGAGAAACCCCCCTTAGCAATTGCGCGAGACTTGACTCCTGACGTGTACACCCCCTGCAGGTCCTGCTGGCGTACCTGGACTACATGGTGGAGCTCGGCATGCTGCTGGGCGGCGAGAGGACAACAACGCGGCTGCAGATGCAGCAGATTCTTGACTTTGAGACGACACTGGCCAACATTACTGTCCCACAGGACCAGCGCAGGGACGAAGAGAAGACCTACCACAAACTTACCATCTCAGAGCTGCAGGTACCCTCACGAGTCTTCCCGGTCCTCTGAGTCACCCCGCTTCTCTGAATATTCCAAGACCTACGACACCTCAGAGTCCTCAGCTGAGACAGGGAGTGATGGTTATCTTAACACATTGACATCAGTTCAAGTGACCTGCTGTAGTGTAAGTACTTCTGTAGAGGTTGATATCAGTGAGTACTACTGTGAGTACTGTGCTTTCAGAATACTACCCGAGTACTTTTACTAGTATGGCTGCAGCAAATACTGCAAAGACACAATACTACCCTGAGAACCTTGACTGGTATTACTTCAGCAAGTACTGTGCTTTCACAATACTACCAGAGTACTTTGACTCGTATGGCTGCAGCAAATACTGCAAAGACACAATACTACCCTGAAAACATTGACTAGTATTACTTCAGCAAGTACTGTGGTGTCACAATAGTAAGTAGGTAAGTAAGTAAGTAATTTGTATTTATATAGCGCTTTTCCAGACCAGGGTCACAAAGCGCTTAAACAATCAAAACAATATTCAATAAAGTATATACTTTAAAGGTCAAGATAACACTGAGAACAACACAGTACTTACTATCTCAGTACTTTGACTGTTACTACAGCTGCAAATACTGCATAGTGACAAACTACCTCAGTAATTAGACTAGTTGTGACAGACAGACAGACAGACAGACAGACAGACAGACAGACAGACAGACAGACAGATAGATAGATAGATAGATAGATAGATAGATAGATAGATAGATAGATAGATAGATAGATAGATAGATAGATAGATAGATAGATAGATAGATAGAGTACTGCGCTTTCACAATACTACCTCACTACTTTGACTAGTACTACCGCAGCAAATCCTGTATTGTCACAATACTACAGCCGTGTGCTCCCAGTACTGCAGCAGCTCTTCTCCTGCTTTGGATCTTGCCATGACAACCGTTGCTAAGGGTGGTTGCTAGGAGACCTCTGAGCTAGCAGCAGGTTGACAGTATGTTACATAAGATGTAGCTCAGAGACACCGAGTGAGACATCAGTCAACATGTGTCTCTATCCTCAGCTGCTGGCTCCAGCCGTGGACTGGCAGGACTTCCTATCCTCGTCTTTGTCTCCTCTGGAGCTGAACGATACCGAGCCGGTGGTGCTGTACGCCCGTGAATATCTTCAGCAGGTGTCCGAGCTCATCAACAAGACAGAGCACAGGTGCGAAGTGAGCCCTTGTGGTGGACCACGAGTGGAATTCAACATGTTTCCTTCTTGTCCCTGCAGCCTCTTGAACAACTACATGATCTGGACGCTGGTCCAGAAGAGTGTGGTGAGTCTGGACCAGCGTTTTGAAAACGCTCAAGACAAACTGGTGGAGTCTCTGTATGGAACCAAGAAGGTACTTGATCATCTCATCTAGTACCCAGTCGGCTCTTCTCTATACAAACCCCCGCAAAATCTGTTGTAGTCCTGCACGCCGCGCTGGCAGACTTGCATCGGTAACACCGACGACACGCTTGGCTTCGCTCTCGGGGCGCTTTTCGTCAAAGCCACCTTCGACAAACACAGTAAAGGCATCGTAAGTGCTTTTTTACACAGCTCAGAAGTCCACCTGTCCGTCTCTAACTGTCTCTCCCGCAGGCCCAAGAAATGATTGACCAGATCAGGTCTGCTTTTAAAGAAGCTCTGGACCGACTGACATGGATGGACCATCAGACAAGACAAGCAGCCAAAGACAAGGTGGAGAGATGACACATGCACTCACACAAACACAACCCAGTCTAACTGTCTCTGTCTTTAAAAGGCGGATGCCATATATGACATGATTGGCTTTCCAGAGTTTATCCTGGATCCTAAAGAACTGGATGACGTTTACGATGGCGTAAGTGACAACTGTCAATCATAATGGACAGGTGTGTGGTAGGGGGGCAGATAGATTTAAGCTTGTCTTTTGTCTCCACAGTATGAGGTTTCTGAGGATAGTTTCTTCCAGAACATGTTGAACTTCTACAACTTCTCATCCAGAGTAATGGCTGACCAGCTGAGGAAGACCCCCAACAAAGACCAGTGAGACGTGCGAAAGAACACACACACTAGCACACGTCTATAACCGTGGTACGTTACAGATGGAGTATGACGCCCCCTGCAGTAAACGCCTACTACATGCCTACCAAGAACGGCATCGTTTTCCCGGCCGGAATCCTTCAGGCTCCTTTCTACGCTCACGATCACCCAAAGTCAGTCCTGCCCTCATGTCCTAATGTCCACTTGTCCTTATGTCCACCTATCCTTGTGTACCTTTGTTGTCCTGGAGACCTTTCCTCTAGTCATCCTGTTGTCCTGTCCTCCTTTCCACCTGTTGACCTGTCCTCATGTCCACCTGTCATCCTGTTCTCCTTTCCACCTGTCATCCTGTCCTCATGTCCACCTGTTGACCTGTCCCCCTTTCCCCCTGTCATCCTGTCCTCATGTCCACCTGTTTTCCTGTTCTCATATAATAATAATAATAATAATAATATCCACTTGTTGTCCTGTCCCCTTTCCACCTGTCATCCTGTCCTCATGTCCACTTGTTGTCCTGTCCTCATTTCCACCTGTCATCCTGTCCTTCTTTTCTCCTGTCATGCTGTCCTCATGTCAGCCTGTTGTTCTGTCCCCCTCTCCACCTGTCATCCTGTCCTCATGTCTACTTGTTGTCCTGTCCTCCTTTCCACCTGTCATCCTGTCCTCATGTCCACTTTTTGTCCTTTCCTCCTTTCCACCTGTCATCCTGTCCTCCTTTCCTCCTGTCATCCTGTACTCATGTCCACCTGTTGTCCTGTTCTCATATCCACTTGTCATCCTGTCCTCTTTTCCACCTGTCATCCTGTCCTCATGCCCAATTGTTGTCCTGTCCTCCTTTCCACCTGTTGACCTGTCCCCATGTCCACCTTGTGTCCTGTTCTCATATCCACCTGTCATCCTGTCCTCCCTTCCACCTGTCATCCTGTCCTAATGTTCATCTGTCATCCTGTCCTTATGACTCCTTGTAGTCCTGTCCTCATGTAAGTAAGTAAGTAAAGAAAGCTTATTTGTAAAGCGTCTTTCATAGGTAAGGGTCACAAGGCGCTTAAACAACAAAACAATACACAGTTTAAAATACTTTTCCACCTTTCCTGTTCCACTGTCTACCTGTCCTTCTGTCCACCTGTCATCCTGTCCTTGTGTCAACCTGTTGCCTGTCCTTGTGTCCACGTGTCCTCCCTACTATCGTCATGACCTGTCTCGATGTTTTGCATAGGTCAAAGTTACTCAAAAGAGTCTTGCTTTGCAGGGCTCTGAACTTCGGCGGTATTGGAGTGGTGATGGGCCACGAACTGACTCACGCTTTTGACGACCAAGGTGAGATGCGTGGATTGGTACGTCCTCTAAGCAAAGCCAGGTTCTAACCTGGAGACACATGTGCTCGACAAGGTCGAGAGTACGACAAGGAGGGGAACCTGCGTCCGTGGTGGCAGAACGTGTCGGTGGAGGCCTTTCGTCAGAGGACTGAATGCATGACGGACCAATACGGAGGCTACAATGTCAACGGAGAGCATGTTAATGGAAAACAGACTCTGGGGGAAAACATTGCTGACAATGGTGGCCTCAAGGCAGCGTATCATGTAAGTAAGAACAGATAATAAACAGAGGGCACTGGTAGTTGAACTAGAACAACTTTGAATAGAGCGGCAAGAACAGGAAATTAAGTGACTGTTGATCCTCTCGTGTCTTTAGGCATATCAGTCCTGGGTCCAGAAGAATGGAGAAGAGAAGAGACTTCCCGCTGTAAACCTGACCAACGACCAGCTCTTCTTTGTGGGATTTGCTCAGGTGAGCAACACCACTCACATACACACTAATTTACTGAAACACAGAACTCACGGTATTTCTGTTTGCAGGTGTGGTGTTCAGTCAGGACTCCTGAAAGCGCTCATGAAGGTCTGGTGACCGACCCGCACAGTCCACCCCGCTACCGAGTCATCGGCACGCTCACAAATTCCCCCGAATTTAGCCGACACTTTGACTGTCCTTCAGGGACACCCATGAACACTGGTAGGCGTTGCGAGGTCTGGTAGAGCGACTGATAGCATGTTAGCATAACCAGCTTCAGGAGTGAACTGAACCTCCTCCTCATGAGTGTCGACGAGAACGATCAGGGATCCGGACATCACTTAACAGACTGATGATAAAGATGCTGCTGAAAAAATTGTTTTCTTTGAAGTTGTTTTCTATTATTATAATTGTCAATGTTCAGCTTTTGTTCATGTTTGTGTGTGTGCGTATGCAAGCCATAGTATGGAAGCTCTCTCTCTGTAATGCCTTAGTTGATGACATCACTGTGATGAAGTATTGTTTCTGTTTCAAGTAGACTGTTAGCTGTCTGAGCTAAGCTAACGCAATGTCACAACTGTGTCTGTCTTTTTTTCACACAACAACAACAACCTACTGTTTGTCAGCTACATCGTGGGGGTCTATTATAGATTCATAGTTTATATAAGTGTGCTGGTCTGCTGTAGAGTGGAGGTCTATTATATGGTTGTGGTCTAATGTAGAGTAGTAATATATTGTAGTGTGTTGGGTAGAGTCTAGGTCTCTGGTAGTGTGGTAGTCTATTGTAGTGTGAATGTCTTATTGTAGTGTGGTAGTGTAATGTAGACTTGTACTTTTTTGTAGTGTGGTGGTCTCCTGTGTACTGGAGGTGTGTTTTGTGTGGTGTATCTTCTATAATAGGGCAGTCTAGTGCAGTGTTTAGATCAACCCTAATTATGGTAGTTTATGGTTGTGTGCTGATCCTGTGAAGTTTAGCGGAATACTGTAGTGTTGTGGTCAACTATATGTTGGAGTTGTAGTATAATTATCTACTTAACTGTGGATGGTCTACTATAGCATGGGAGTCTACCTTATTGTTGAGGTCTATTAAAGTCAGGTAGTCTTTTGTGTGGTGTGGTGGTCTACTGTAGAGTAAGAGTCTAATATAGAGTGGTAGTCTATTGTAATCTAGTGGTCTACTGTAGAGTAGAGGTGTGATATAGAGTGGTAGTCTGTTGTAGAGTGGTAGTCTAATGCAGAGTGATTACCTAATGTAGTGTGGCGGTATACTGTAGATAAGAGGTCTAATATAGTCAAGTCAAGTTCTTTTGTTGTCAAATATGCATGTATTAAGACATACAGCATAAATGAAATTGTGGTCCTCTCTTACCCACGATGCAAAACATGAATACGGTTGGAAGGACTTAACAATAGACATGAAATACTTAAAACAATTAAAGACTTAAACAGACATTAAGACATTCAAGAAAATAAATAAAAATAAATAACCAACAAAATGAAATAAACAATCAACAAACTTAAATATATACTTAATATAGAGTTGCAGTCTATTGTAGTGTGATGGTCTAATGTAGAGTGATTATCTATTGTAGTGGGGTGGACTACTGTGGTGTAGAGGTCTAATATTTAGTGGTAGTCTATTGTAGTGTGTTGGTCTAATGTAGATTTATTATCTATTGTAGTGTTGTGGTCTACTGTGGTGTAGAGGTCTAATACTTATATTGTAGTGTGGTGGTCTTATTTAGAGGTCTAATGTAGAGTGGTAGTTATATTGTACTGCGGTGGTCTACTGTAGTGCAGAGGTGTAGTGTAGTATGATAATCTATTGCACTGTGTCTACTGTAGTGTGGTAGTATTCTGTATTCACTGTAGTGGATGTTAATAATTATGGAGCCCTTGTGGGTGAGAACTGGCAGTTGCGTAAGATAAGGAGCTCAAATATTTGATGGCACCTAACAGAAGGAGGATCAGGTGACAGGTCCTGGTTCTCCTCAGACACGTCGGGTCCTGCGCAAGAAAGCCAGCGCAGAGTTCATTGCGGAACCGGGCGGTTTTACCCGTGGACACCCGCAGGGACCACCAGAAAAGTGAGGGCGCCTGGGCTGACGTCAACAGAAACCGAGGGATTCCGCGGTTTACCACCAGAGGGTACTGTTCTCTACTGAGATCGTCAAAGTTGAACTAGGATCCCAAGATCAGGTTTTGTCATATGACCGTTGACTTGATAACAGAAGGACTTGAGGGAGGGGACAAGAGGAGGGCCAGAGGGAGGGGACAAGAGTGGGACATGAGGGAAGAGACGAGAGGATAAAACATTCAACTGAAGAACTCACACTGACACATGCGGGGCTATTTCTTCCCGGGCCAGAGTCACCTGGACTTTCTACTGGATTCTCACCTGGTCAGATTCCCGAGCACTCAGGTGAGTCTTTAACTTGTAAAGCCTCAATGGGAAGCGACGACGCAAAGGCAGGTGGATTTTAGGAAGAGTATTATAACACCCGCACACACATTCACAGTCATTTGAAAATGTGTGTGAGTGAGTGAGTGAGTGAGTGAGTGTGTGCTGTACAAGAGTATACAAAAGGATGAAGAACATTTGAGATGATGCACTATAATAATGATCTTAAACACAAATACACAAGATCAACAGAAACATTCAGATCGGAGAACCAGTTTGAATGACGTGTACACACACACTCACACACACACACACAGAGACAAGCTTACTGACTTGGTGGCTGGTCTGCAGGAAAATGAGCAGAGTTCCAGAGTCGGAGGATGACGGCGCCAAACTCATCATTCAAGACAAGACATTGGACCTGGGATATGGCAGCATTACCATGGTAACCACACACCCCTGTTTCTTAGCTCGCTGCTCAGATAACTTTGAAAAAAAGTTCCTCAACACATGTATTTTTATGCTAAGTGTTGCTTATTATTTCTTCCCATCATCACTTCACCTGTGTGTAGTCAATAGTGAAGACGTG
The DNA here is from genome assembly GCF_982586985.1 of Callionymus lyra. NCBI lineage: Eukaryota > Metazoa > Chordata > Actinopteri > Syngnathiformes > Callionymidae > Callionymus > Callionymus lyra. The sequence continues at coordinate 16,602,724 of NC_141824.1, read as the reverse complement.
AGATAGTAGAGAACCCTAGGGAGACATACATGGGGAGGGTAGCGAACCGTGTTTAAAACAGATCTGTGTAGAACTGTAAAGGACAATATAAAACAGTATAAAACGGTAAAGATCTATAACAGGGTTCTGCAACCCGCGGCTCTTTCAGCCCTCTAAAGGCTCACTGAGTTTTTTAAAAATAAGTTAGTATAAATGTGGTCATTTTATTTATATTTTTCATAGCGTTTTTCCATTAGTGCTTGAAAAATTAGCAAATCTCTCTTCACTTTACCTTTTATTTAACCAAAACGGTTAGTGTAAGACGTATCTTCGCTGATATAAGAACAACATCAGTTATTCACGATCATCAGAAGGATGTCTTAACAGTAACAATGAGCGTTATAGGATTTTACTTCAGACCTAAATAAAAAACTAAGATCTGGTTAACTATCATTTATTTCAGACTACATAGAAAATATTTTATAATTTTCCGCAAATCAGTCAGTTACAAACGTGTACATTATTATAAAATAAATTAATTTTGATATCAAATCATTTCGTTTTTAATGTCCTTATATGTTGTAATCTGCCTTGTTGAAATGATGGTAATAATAGTAATAAAATAATGATGATAATTGTGATGATACAATTATTATGTATATTATTGTAGATATGAATAACACTTCAGAGTCACATAGTGCTTTACATAAGAAAGGGAAAAACAACCATGACTCAGTTAAACAACTGCATTAAATATACAAAACATTGTTATTATAATTATCAATGCTTAAAGTGATAGTTCACCCAATATTCAAATGTTACATATTTTCCACTCACTCTCATGTCAACTAAGGGTGTGGATTATTTTCAGAGTAATCGGTTCTTTTTAGAGTTATAGACAAAGATGTTTGTTCATTTCAATGTAGCGACTAAGGCTCAGTTGTTTTCGTCTGTGTTCAAAAAGACACTTAAAAACATTTCAATGTTGCTTCAATACTGCTCGTCTGTAACGTCTCTTTTGTATTGAAGCCTAGACATAAGAGATTTAGGCTGACGGCCTGGTATCATCCACTCAAAACAAGCCTAAAATATAGACTAAATATAGTTTATTATTTTTCTGATCAATTCTTCTCATGTCAAGGCTTGAATAAAAGAGGGACGTTACAGACGAGCACCAGAGAGTAATTGGATGTTTTTAAGTGTCTTTTTGAACGGAGACGAAAACAAAGACAACTGAGCTCCAGTCGCTACATTAAAATGAACAAACATTTTTGTCTATAGCTCTAAAAAATAACAATTACTCTCAAAATAATCCACACCCTTAATCGACAAATGAGTTGAGTTTTGATTTTGAGTGAAAGATCACAAACTAACGTTTTATTTATAGTTTATTTATATATAGCATAAAGGAAAACGGAGTGAGTTAACATTATGGAATGATATTTATTTTTAAAGTCAAAGGGGTTTTGCGGCTCCCAGGGTTTTCTTTCATGTAGGAAACAAGTCCAAATGGCTCTTTGAGTTGTTAAAGTTGCTGATCTATATAAAACTGTAAAGAACAATACAAAACCATAAAGGGAAGTGAAAATGATGACAGAGAACAGTGAAAAAAATAATAAACAGAGAAAAGAAGAGAACGCGTGAGAGAGCAGAGAAGTGTAAAGGAAAGTATAGAAACTGTAACATGCTTGCGGCTGCAGACGATACCTGTCGACAACATCGACTCATCGACCCATGAATCATCATCCAACAACATGTAGCATGTTCACGTGCAAGTTGGTGTGACACACACAGCAGTTAAAACACAGAAGTCAGCATTAATTACATATTATCTCCGTTTGTCTTTCAGCACATTTATTTATTCAACTTATTTTCTTCATCCACCCGAGAACCTGTTCCACAATTCACTTACATTCAAATCAGCCACACTTGTCATTCAAGCGCTGCGTCAGTCAACCTTCATCTCATAGGGCCACAGGGGTCGCGCACACACATGTCAGGCTTAGCAGGTCTCTGGTCATTTGTGCAGCAGGAAACAGGAAGTCTGTTCTGCTTCGTGTGATGACTGTTTAACAATGGACAAGAACTCACTAATGAACTGACAACATCACGGGGGCGCCTGCAATGTCACGCTCCACAGATCTGCTGTGTGTATTGGGCTCTTCTTGAGTGAGGGGATGGTGGAGAACCCATGTTTTGACCCATGACACTCGAGACAGAACAGACAAGAGAAAAGAGTCGACCTTGTTTCTACTCTGTTCTCTCCCAGGATGCACCATCGGAGCAGCCTGGAGACGGAAACACCTTTAGCGATGGATCAACGAGAGTCGGTGAGGATGTCTGTCGATAACAGCGGTAACCATAGCAACGTCTATAGCTGTTCGTTCTTCCTGACAGATTTCGTGCTGGTGTGGGAGGAGGATGAGGGCTCAGAGGACGTAGACCCTGATAGTGATAATCAAGTCCATAAAAAATGGCGGGAAACTTTCCTGAGTAAACTCCAGCGATCGGGCCTCCTTAAAGAGCAGGTGAGCGAATGGAACTCACCCGGTGTCACTGCCGATATGTGACGCAGTTTTTTTTGTGCAGACAGAACTGATCCAGTCCAAGAAGCGCATCTGCTTCATGCTCCTCAGTGCCCCTTGGGAGGTTTTGTGCTACTATGCAGAGGAGATCAGCCTGAGAGCACCACTACAGGTGAGTGGACGTGCAGAGGAACCGGAGCTACCCCCCCCTGACCGTGTGTGTCCCTGCAGGTGGTCAACAGTCCCTGCATCAACATGTCGGCCCAAATGCTGAAGAGTCTGTCGTTGCCGAACATGTTCAAGCAGGATGTCCCAAACCATCCACCCGACTTCTTTACCTGCCAGTTCAGAAACAACAAATTAGAGAGGTAGGTGTGATCACAGCGTATGTAAAATATAAACATTTACACCGAAGCACATCTGAACTAATTTACAATAGTGTGATTCATGTCAGACATGTTTAAAAATAGCAATTGTAAACTGTTAGTTTAAGTTCATGTTTTCATTTGTTTTTGTTTTTTCATGATCACAGAAATGGAGAAATTTAAGTCTTGTGCTTCATTTAAACATGATGGACATATTGAAATGGAGGCATGGAAATGGATGAACCCGTCTGAATTCTTTGTTGATTTTGACATGGAAAAAGGCTCAAATTGATGTCACGCACAGATTCTTACATCTGAATATTTGTGTGCACCATTTTTAGTAGGAAATCAATGCAATTCTTAGTACATATGAGTCTGAACTTGTCTGCAGTGGAGGATGAGATTTAACACAGGCTGACACTTAAGACCAGGTCTCATGGACATCTTTGGAAGTTACCCTCAGAGGAAAAGTATCTTCTTATGATGAAATATGCTCCTCACGGACTGCACTATTTGAATCTATTTATTTATGTAAGTCAGTATTTATATGAAGATGATTAAATCCACACATCCTTCCATCATGACTGATCATTAGTCCATTCACTTCATTCAGTGCAAGTCATCTGAGTGAAGTATGTACTTACTTATGTTGAGCAAATTTGATGAAGGTAGATCTTGTGGACTTGATCATTATAAAAGTAGCTCGCAAAGCGAAAAAGTGTGAGCACCCCTGTTTTAGATAATTTAAATGGAAAATTGAAGATTATGATAAATACATACTTTCCATGGATGATAGGTGACATCACCTGAATTTGTGCTGCAGATTCCTGGGAGGCGATAACAAAGAGACCTTCTTCAAAACCACACAGAGACACCAGGTGGTGAGTCACATGTATGAATGCGTGTGCGTTGTGAGGTCCTCACTGCTACACGAATCGCAATTACACCACATCACGGTGGAGAAAATAAAAACTCTGACTAGTTAACTCTGGCGCTATTCCACAACCTTTTATGAGTCCACATGGTTGACATTTACCACTTTGTAAGTGGATGTGCAAGTGTCTAAGAGCAAGCTTGTGTGTGTGTGTGTGTGTGTGTGTGTGTGTGTGTGTGTGTGTGTGTGTGTGTGTGTGTGTGTGTGTGTGTGTGTGTGTGTGTGTGTGTGTGTGTGTGTGGTGGGAGACAAGCATGAGGCGGCTGTTTGAAAAGTGGGCGGAGTCACATCCGTCAGCTGTCAAAACATCCTGAACTCTTTCAATGTCTCTTGACAAACATGAACCCTAGCCTGTGTGCACACACACGCACACAAACATCCACTCAAACTCTGTCAAGTATACATTTAAATACACAAACTCACATCCACTTTTACACTCACGTATACAAACTCATAAGCATTCACCTATACTCTCATACTCACACAAACTCTTATACACTTGCATACAAAACACAAATTACTCAAACTCACACACACAAATACACTAACATGCACACAAACCCAAATTCAGACGCACTAATACATTCACTCTCACACACTAATACACCCACGTACACTAATACACACAAATGTACAAACATCAACTAAGTAGCACACACACATACTAACACACATTAATACATTTACATACACAAACTCAGACTCCAAATCTGACTCAATCTCAAATAAACAAACATTAATACACCCAAATACATTTACTCACAGACACTAATACACTCACTCAAATTAATACACATTAAAATACACATACTCACAAACACCAATACACTCACCTTAATACACATACTCACACACACTAATACAGTCACATAGACAAACTCACACTAAAACACTCACATAAACAAACTCACTTACACTCATTCACCCTCTATGACTTCAGGTCTATGAGATTCTGGCTCGGACTCCTTACGGTTCAGTGAAAAGAGGGGAAGTGGGCATTGACCGGCTGCTGAGCGAGAATGTCTTCAGCGCTGCATATCCCCTGCATGAGGTGAGGCTTCCTGCTGTTGATCTTCTGAACCCCAGAGTGACCTTTACACCTCCATACAGGGAACGTTCGAGTTGCCTGACCCTTCGGTTCCCCCTGAGTCTCTACGGCTCAGACAGATACTCTATAACTATTGGGCCAAGTGGTCCTGTTGGACTCGTTACCAGCCTCTGGACCACATCCGAGAGTACTTTGGGGAGAAGATCGCTCTGTACTACGCCTGGCTAGGTAACTCTGGTGCCTCTTCTTGCAGCGAGTCTTGGGGATCATAGTTGTTCTGTTTTCAGGTTTCTACACGTGCTGGCTGCTGCCGGCGTCTGTGGTCGGGACCGTGGTCTTCATCGTGGGCTTCTATTTGGTGGCTACCGACATCCCAGCGTGAGACATGGTGAATATCACTCCCCCAGTATGCTTGGTTTTGACAGTGTCTGTTGACGCAGGAAGGAAGTGTGCGATAGTGGAGGAGAGTTTGTCATGTGTCCTCTCTGCAACATCTGCTCCCCCTGGAACTACTCTAGCATCTGTATCACCTTCAAGGTAGCCTTCTGTCCCTCACACTAACGGTCCAGCTTGACGTCAGCCTGTCTGTCTTAGGCAGGGCTCCTGTTTGACAATGGCGGCACTGTCTTTTTCGCCGTCTTCATGTCCTTGTGGGCTGTCACCTTCCTGGAGTACTGGAAGAGGACCTGCTGCTCCCTTGCTCACCGCTGGGACTGCGCAGAATTCGAGGAAAACGAGGTGGGAAAACGTGCCAGTTTCACACCTGATGTCTCACAGTTGTCTGTCTAGATGCCTATTTCCTCAAGGTCATCACCATGAACTTTGACCCTAACAGGAGCGGCCGCGTCCAGAGTTTGCAGCAATGGCGCCAATGACCGTGAGGAACCCTGTAACGGGAGCAGAAGAACCGTACTTCCCAGAGAAGACCCGATTCAACAGAACTCTGACGGGCTGCATGGTCATAGTGCTCATGGTGAGTTCCCACCTAAAGGACCACATGCAGGTTCTACCAGACTGACCCATCAATGCGTACAGGTGATCGTGGTTGTGATGTTTCTCATCGCCGTTATCCTCTACCGAACCATCCTCAGCTTAGTCATCTACAAGTCACGCAACACTTTCTTCAGCGGCTCTGTGAGTATCCATATGACGGTCACATGACTACTGACCCGGAGACTAAACCATGCGTTTGTATGAGTCCAGGCTGGCAGAATTGCCAGCATCACTGGATCAATTCTGAACTTGCTGGTCATCCTGATGTTGTCCAGAGTTTATATCTCCCTGGCCCACATCCTCACACGCTGGGGTGAGTTGCCGTTGTGTTACGCTGTGTGTTTAAGAATCAGAACCTAGACAAAGAAACGAGTGTGTTTATATTAGGGGTGGAAATTGGCAAGAATCTGACAAATTGATATGTATCATGATATAGGGGCAATGAAGAAATATATTGCGACACTGTAGGAACAAGGAGATCTATGTGTAGTATTGCTTGAGTATTTGACTTTGACGGGGCAGAATTTACAGACCGCATGACTCTTGAGTCATAACTGTTTTCATTTGTTTTGGGACCAAATATGTCCAAACACCAGCTTTAAAAAGCTGCCGTCGACTGTTTTCTCTCGTCCGGGATATGATCACTGCTACTGTATAGTGGCCAGAAGTTAAATTGCAACTCAAAAACTAAATGCTGTGAATATTTACATGTTCATTTGAACACATTTTTTAATTAGTACAATGTATTCACACTTATACATAAAAAGTATAAAATAACTATGATGAAAAATAAATAATTGGAAGCCATTAGTATATTGAATCAAGACAGTGCGGTTTAATACTTTCTTTTGAATAAAAATATCACAATATTTTCTTCGATATACACCCCTATGTTCATACTGTATGTGAAGATGTTTGTTGATATGTGTTCATACCCACAGAGATGCATCGCACTCAAACTAAATATGAAGACATGTTTATCCTCAAAGTTTTCATCTTCCAGTTCATCAACTTCTACTCGTCTCCGATCTACGTGGCATTTTTCAAAGGAAGGTGAGTCAACGGTGCCGCCTGCAGGTGGCTGACACGACTGAACAATATCTACTCTGCAGGTTTGTCGGGTACCCTGGCAACTACAACACTCTGTTCGGTGTGCGTAATGAGGAGGTGAGCCCAAGACCGGACGACCAACAATGAAGCCAAATGTAAACTTGTGTGTGTGTGTGTGTGTGTTTGTCAGTGTGGGGCAGGTGGTTGTCTCATACAACTTGCTCAAGAGCTCCTCGTCATCATGGTGGGAAAACAGCTGATAAACAACGTCCAAGAGTTTATCGTTCCGTAAGGAATTACAAATCCAAACACTAAGTCAGTCGAGTCTCTTACACACTCTTTGGTCACATAACAGGAAGTTGAAGGCGTGGTGGCAGAGGCAGAAACTTCGACCAAACAAGTCGATGGATGGAGAGTCACCGGTAGATGTTCGGTCCCGACCGTGGGAGTCAGACTACCAACTGCTGATGTGTGAAGGGCTGCTCAGCGAGTACTTAGAGATGGGTAAGTGTTTGAGCCACAGTGGCGATGAGCTCTCCCTGATATGAAACCTGCCAGTCATCCAGTTCGGCTTCATCACCATTTTCGTGGCGGCGTTCCCACTGGCGCCGCTCTTCGCTCTCATCAACAACTGGGTGGAGATTCGGCTGGACGCTCAGAAGTTTGTGACTGAATATCGCCGCCCGGTGGTGGAACGTGCTCAGGACATCGGCATCTGGTTTCCTATCCTACAGTTCATCACGCATGTGGCCGTCCTCAGCAACGTGAGGATCCGCCTACCTGGTCTGATCAATGTCCTTACCTGTCCTCACGTGACCTATCGTGCAGGCCTTTATCATTGCATTCACCTCCTCCTTCCTGCCGCGGCTCTACTACCGCTACACCCGAGAATTTAAACTGAGCGGATACATCAACTTCACCCTGGCAACATCACCTCCCAGTCAGAACTTCGACCATAACACCTGCAGGTACATCAACACACCTGTAGCTTTACTGACTTGCCTGCTGGTGCACTGTCACACCTTGTATTTGTGTCACCTTCAGGTACAGGGCTCTCAGGGATGAACATGGCAACTACCTGCCACAATACTTCCAGCTGCTCGCCATCAGATTGTCCTTCGTCATCATCTTTGAGGTGAGTGACAACCCACCTGTCCGGCTGATGTACTCTGTGATGTCATCAGATTAAGTTAGGCAGTAGTTTAGGAGTTCTCAGCCCCTTTTGCTTCTCTGCAGCACGTGGTCTTCTTCATCGGCAGTATGATCGACATGATGGTTCCTGACGTTCCCGAGGAGGTGGAGATGAAGATCAAGCGGGAGCACTATATGGCCAAGCAGGCGCTGGCCGAGAACCAGGTGAGTTCATCGACCCAGCACATAGTCCCGGCGAAAGACTCTGACCTACTGCTGCGTTCCTCCAGTCCCTGGGTCAAATCTGGCCCAGCGAGGAGAACAAGGTCGAATCGGGGGATCTGCGGAAGCGCAGGCACAGGTCACCTGCAACAGAGGGCGGCACACCCGACCCGAAGGGGGCAAAGGATTGACGTGACCCTTCCTTCTGGTACTGCATCATCGCTCATCTGGACTATTGAGACCTGGAGGGGGTTACTGGACTGCTGCAGCATTTAGCAATCACTTTGTATTTAGTTTTAAATAATGTCAAACATCACTGGACAACAACAGACTAAGAAAGGCCGGTACGTGGTTCAGTGTTGTGTGGTGTCACGTACTTGTTTCTTCAGAAACTATCACCTCATTTAAACAAATAAATATGAATTTAAAAAAACAAGTTCTTCAGTGTGTGACTCTGAACCTGAACTTCTCAAGACTTACCAAGTCTTTAGCGGCACCTAGAGGTGTCACATGGAATCGGCGTCAGTTCCAGCCGCTGGGTGGCGCTGTTTAGGCATGACTGGTATCGCAGGAAATGTTATTTGTCATTTTGTTTCTTTGTCGTATCTTTTAAGCAGCTTAAAACTTTCACTTTTGCAGCGGGAACATCGAGCGATTTAAAATGGAGAAAAAAAAATCCGCGTCGCCACCAAGTTTCAATAAATAAAATCAACAACAAACTCGATTCACGAAAGTGTTTCTATATATTCGATCAAGTTTACATAATTAAGCGAATATTTGGTGTAAGTGGTTGTTTCGATTTCAATCATAGGGTTTTCGGGTGTTATTTTTCCTCAGCGTAAGACTAGTCAAAAGGTGACAAAAAAGCTCTTCACCTCGGGTGACCCCCCTGCACCAACTATTCTCTCAAAACAGTTGACCAGTAACTTGTTGGACTGGTATGGTCAGGCGCCGCGGGCAGCTAAACTCAGGCTGCGGGTGACGTGGGTCCTCCTCCTCCTCCTCCACAGCAGCAGTGATGGCGGACTACGAAGGCTACGATGAGCGGAGCTACAGCAGCTTCGGCAGCAAAGGGTGAGTCCTCGAGGTCCGCTCCAACCATGTTATGGTGGTTAAGTCCTCTCTGGGTCCCGGTCCACGCTGCGGAGCAGAATCACGCTCAACCGCCACCGCCTGGACCGGGTCGAGGATCGAGAAGAGAGGCCGTCCGGCTGACCGCAATTGAGGCGCGGTGGTCGGCGTGCATCTCAGGAAACACCGCGGCCCTGAAGCTAACGTGCTAACAGATAGCACGGTGTTGATAGCGCCCGGGCGGCGGACCAGCCTGTGAGCGGAACACATGGCGGGACGGTGGTCGACGAATGAGCCGGTAAATGCCAGTGTAGGCCTCAAAAAAAAGACGGGCCGGTGCTCGGCCTCCTGCTGCAGCTGCAAGTTGCCGCGGAACTGCAAGAGCCCGCATGGCGGCATCGTGTGTCCGCTGCAGGACAAGTGATCGATCACTGATCGGCTGAATGATCAGAGCAGAAAAATGCTAATTAAACGGTTCCGATCTTGGTCATTATCCGAATGGGTCAAGTATGAGCGAGTTAATGTATTTCTAAAGTGGTATCGGCTCATGAGTTTCTGGTTCCAACGCATACACGCACCATGCGGGACCTCAGTTCTGACCCATCTCGTGCTGTGGTGTCGACAACTGTGGTTGAATTCTTTAAACATTGCGTGATGATCGTTGACCTGGTCACTGCTGCAGCTATGAAACGGCGTTTGACTCAAAATACCCTCGCTGGCTGGGACATGTACACCGTTCAAATTGACTAGATCGCCACCGGTACAGCATTATAAAGTAAGAAGCATTGTGGTGAGACATAATTTCCATCCAGACGCTTTCATCACGTGTGGCTAATTTTTGAAGCTAGTTGTGATGGACACTCCATGTTTCCTTCCCTCATCCCTTGATGTTACTTAGTGCCTTTGATGCACCAACACTGGATTTTTGTCACCAATCCTCAATCATCTCATGTTTTGATGTGAAATTTCTGCCGTCTGCACCTGAGGTGAACAACAATTATTGTTTGACTTCACACCAGAAGTGGTGAAAGACTGAGACTATTCAGCAAGATGGTGTTGACTGCAAAACTGAAAGTGACGTTTGGCAATAAAAGTTACTTAAAAGTCACTTTCCTGTCCCATTGAAGAAACTTGTCGTCATCAGAGTCAAGAGCGGAGAATCCATAATAAATTCAGTTGCCTGATCTGGTTCTGCTTATTAACTATAAACAAGACGCAATCTTTTTTTAAATGCTGTTGTGTTATCAGTTTTATCTTGATCTTTAAAATATATACTTTATTGAATATTGTTTTGATTGTTTAAGCGCTTTGTGACCCTGGTCTAGAAAAGCGCTCTACAAATAAAAATTACTTACTTACTTACTTTAATCATCATGCTGTTTTTGCCCAGGTCACGTGGAGGCAGTGGCGGCCCTGGTGGACCAGGAGCACCAAAGAAGCAGAAGGATTTGCCTACAGAACCGCCGTTTACAGCTTTCGTGGGAAACCTGCCGTTCCAGACAGTGCAGGGCGACATCGACATGATCTTCAAGGAGCTGAGCATCCGCAGTGTCCGCCTAGTGCGCGACAAGGAAACGGACAAGTTCAAAGGTCAGCGGGCGACACAAACTTGTTGCCCCCCTTATCTTTGTGACTGGTTGACTGACTTTATTCTGGAAAGGCTGGAGAACTAGCTCAGTGTGGTCTGGGACCAAATTCAATAGATGAGGATTGGTACTGAGGGGTTGTTGAAAAGAATATTTCTTGTTTATGCTTCAGGATTCTGCTACGTGGAGTTCGACGACCTAGAGTCTCTGAAAGAAGCTCTGTCATATGATGGCGCGGTGAGTTGCTTTAAGTCCTAGTGGCAGCAGGGGGGTGAGCGTGGAACACAGAAGTGGGTTCTAGATCAGGACCAGGCTGCACCAGTTTGTAGTAAAACCTCTTTAACAGGCCAAATTCCTTTGATGGATTGAAGGTGATTTAATTTGTCATGTCGGCTCATCTTACTTTCTCTCCTACCCCACAGTTGCTAGCTGAGCGACCGTTAAGGGTGGACATTGCAGAAGGACGGAAAGAACGAGGATTCAAAAAAGACGACAACAGAGGTGTGTCGGTTTGTATGTGTGTATGTGTATGTATGCGCATCATCTGCCGCCTCATTCCCATACGCCCACTTTTGTATTTCAAAACTGCTTTGTTAACCTGAAGTTTTTGGTTGATGCGAGCAAACTTGACCCTCTACGCTGTGACATCGCTGCCCCCTCCCAGTGATGCCCCTTGTGTTGTTAAACTGGACTGTCGTCTGCAGGACGAGGACCCCAACGTGGACCTTCCAGAGGTGACTTCCAGGACGATGGCTATGAGAACCAGGGAGGAGGTGGGCCAATCAAAGCACTGCTCCGCTTTTAGACCGTGTTATGGTTCTGTCTGCAGGTGGCTGAGGAGATGCCGTAGTTACACCCCCTCTGTCTTCCGCCTCCATTATCCATCATGCATTTCACCTCCTGGGGTCTTGTAAAGGTAATGCTGGTTAGTCTGACCCTCTGTCATCTTCCCTCAGGTTACAGAGATGACGACTACATGAGGGGGGGGAGTCGAGGCGGCAGTCGCCCCGGGGACAGGCGTGGAGGTGGCGGAGGACCTGGAGCAGCAGGAGCAGGAGGTGGGATGGGTCGCTTCAGGGACGGCCCACCTCGTAGTGGAGGTGCAGACTTTAGAGAACCATCGGAAGGTGAGGTTTCCAGGTCCCAAACTGTCCTGAGATCGATGTTCCTGATCCTCCCGTTTCCCCACAGAGGAGCGAGCACAGCGCCCCCGCCTGCAGCTGAAGCCTCGCACCGTCGCTGCCCCGCTCAACCAGGTTGCCAACCCGAACTCGGCCATCTTCGGCGGGGCCAAGCCGCGAGAGGAGACCGCCCCCCCTGAGAAAAAGTAAAGACTGACGGCCACTGGCCAAGGGGAGGGGTGGGGGTGAAGGAGGGGGGTGGGACAGAACATTGAGCAGGAAAAGCCGGCAGGATGATCAAAAAGGTTGCCGCTCGCATCCCCGTCTGACGACAGCAACAGACCCGCCCTCCTTCTTCGAGAATATTTATTCTTAGATGGAATAAAGAATCACCATAACTCAAACCTGTAACACAACTGCATGTCCACCTGTGCCCTACCCCCAACTCTGCTTACTGTGATGTCATATCTGCCCCGCCCCCTCACCCACCAGTTCTGAGTTCACATCCGTGGCTGACGATGCTCGAGTGAAAAATGTACATTTTGTATTTTGTAGTATCTCAGAGGCCCTGCCCCTGCGGCCTGATTGGTCAGAGATGGTTTTCGTTTTCCTTCATGTTTGTTTCTCGTGGTAACTCCGCTGGGGGGTGGGAGCTGCTACACCCCTCCCCCCCAGTTGAGGGCTGAAAAAAAACATTTTTTTTTTAAAGAATGACAACTTTCAGTTCCGATGATGCTGTGCTGTTTTCTGGCACACTGTCTAGTTGTGTCATGCTCAGTCGATCATGTGACTAAAACTTCAAAATTAATGATGTTGATGAGTTGGGCGTGGCCTCGCCCTTGACCCTCCTCATCGGTTTTAAAGGTCCTAGTCCAATTAGGTTGAGCGATGATGTGTGGTCGGTAGTCTGTGTGGTTGGTGGCAGGGCCGTGCTGGTCCGGTTCCACCTGGTTCGCCACATCAAACTGCCATTTTTAAATGTTCTGTTTCTGGCAATAACGACTCGTGTCCAGTCCAGGTTCTGGTTCTTCTGGTGTCTCCACAAATAAAGGTTCTGTTGGTTCTTCTGTGTCCCACTTGATTATTTTAATACAAACATTTATGGGTTGCTTTATGGTGTGACAAGACGCACTTTGACTGAACTTTAGTGTCTCCTAAGAGCCTGTTTCATCACATGTTGCTTCTAGAACTAGTGGAAATGGTTCTGCCTCACTTCTGGACTAAGTGACGTCACAGGATGAATGTGACACCTGGACGTCCATACTGCCAGAGCTGACGTGCTAACACAGTTAGCAGGCACCGTCAACAAACAGGTGAGACGCACTAGGAGGGGGTTCCGAAACATTTCCTCGATCAAATAGTTTCTCGATCGCATTTCATGGTCGTGTTTTGACTGTCTTTAGTTCGAATGGTTCCCGTGTGGTTATTCTTGAACTTTTGTTTAAACTTTGAGCACTTGCTCGGTGGTAGCATATAGCCTGCAGTTAGCATCAGGCACTTCCTCTTCAGAACTCCCTTGACAATTCCTCAAGTTAAGCAGAACCTTCGTTTGTTTCCCGCATATGTGAACTAACATCTTTCACCTGCTTCCGAGAGTTATCATGGGCTTCCCACTCGTGGTGTCGGACGGTTTAGATATTTAACGTTCTTTCAAGTCCGTGAACTTTGAAGTTCGGATCCTTTCTTCCAAGTCCCTTTGTGATGGGGTTTGTGCTTCCGCGTTGTGTTCATGTCCCTTTTATTATTTTAGTTTAACCTCATCCACCGACTACAAGTCGAGCAACCGTTTTGACGATTTAAAAAAGTTTTAGAAAGACAGCAATAGAGTAAACAAGTCTGGAAGATAATAAAAGTGAAACCTATCAAAACGACCTTTGGCTTTGCTGACTAGTGTTTTGACGCATCTGAATGAAAACACGCATATCTGTATATATTGAAGCCATCTCCGCTGGAACTAACCAGCATCTCATTTAAAAATATTTAACTTGTTGCAGATGAGTGTAGATGCAGCCATTTGCTGCGCCTTAAACTAACTAAGACAACTAAGTTAAGACTGTTTGAATAGGAGTGGTGGTCTGCTGCAGGGTTTTGAGTTGGATGGTGGATTGACCTGGGACTGTGAAGTCACTAACTGACTAAACATTCTGTTCCCATGTCGGAGTGGATCATATTGTCTTCTCTCTGATGAAACTAAAACCTTGTTGGAGACCAAGTGACATCCACCCTGAAAAACTTGTGCAGCACCAGAGGGTTCACTTTAAGTCTCAATGTCATCGGCATGATCCTCTTAAAACAAGACCTAGGGATGGGTCTTCTTCTCTAGATTCAGAGACCTGACACCAGGGCTTGGTCCGGAGAGGTTTTTTGGACGGGGACATTTACAAAAATGTAACAAAAAGTACTTCAATGGGAAACTTTTGGTGTCCCAAGAGTAGCATGAACTGTTGCTGAAGCTGCTAAACATGATTATTTGTCGCATGAATAACAGATATTTAACAAATTTACCAAGTAAGTTCCTAGTGCTAATTTTATACTGTGACACAAAGTATAAATTCAAATTTATAATTCACCAAATAACTTAAATTGTGAAGAACACATGACACATTTTAAAGCTTATTAAGTACTGCCTGTATTTTTACATGGAGGTCCAGGACTAGTCAGGCCCTGCTTTTAGTTTGACTTTCATCCTGGTATCCTGATTCCTCCTGCTAAGTTTCTTAGGGAAGAAGAATGTATACTATAGTATACATTGAAAAGGAGTTCAGAAACGCAATGAGAATGATATTTGCACTGTAATGCTCTACAGAAGACTACTCTGTTGTTGACTATTAATGTATTGCAAAACTCATGACAGATGATAACTTTACTGAAATAGTGAGAAGATGTGTTCACGTTTATCCAGAAGAATGGCTAACTAATGTAAAACACACCTGTTGTGTTATTTAGGAGGCGTTTTAGGTATTAATTTAGCAGAAGTTTGCAAAACATTTTGTGATGGACTGTTTTAAAAGAAAGAACATTCATTTTTATTTTTCTTAACTTATTACATACACACGTTGCAAGATAGTCTGACTGAGATTAAACTATTTAATTGCAGATCCACGAAACTAATTTCTTTTTCCTTTTTTTTTGTAAAATAAAATCCTTCATGAGTCCTTAACACGGTTAGGAAACATGGGTTTCATATTGACTTCCGTTTAACTTGCACTGTATATAGAACGCTGCCACCATGGCACCCACTTCAGCTTGACAGGTGGATGAAGGTCTGGGGCAGACAGGTGCTCACTTAAACATCCATAAAAACCAGCACAGACTCATCTGTTTTGCTGCTCGTCCTTTCAACAAGGTTACCTTTGGATGCAAAATGAGTCGAATTTGGAGGGAATAGAACTGCTGACCCTGCTGTGTGTTGCAGGTATGTGGGCATCCTGCTGTACTTGGACGTGTATGGACTCCAACTCCAGTGCTGCCGAAAACGAATCTGCAGGCGCCCAGCAGAGCCGAGGATCATACACAAACTCTGCCTTCAACAGCCAACCGTCTCCTGCGCCCGAACTCACCTGCAAGGCCTGTGGGGGGCGTTTCGAAACACCCTCTAGGAAGGTCAGATAGTTTCAGACTTGGCATGTCCTTCGAAGTCCTGACCTAATGGTGCCTCCATCTTGCAGCATGTGTGCGTCGACTGCAGGAAGAACTTCTGCGGCCGCTGTTCAGTGGAGCTCGATCCTCGCCCTCGCCTCTGCCACACCTGTCAGCGCTTCTACGGGAACCTGCTGGAGCGGGCGGAGCTTATGAAGCTCAAGGTGAAGGAGCTGCGGGAGTACCTACACCTGCACGAAGTGTCCACCCATTTATGCCGAGAGAAGGTGCCCTACCTAGTTTCTTAGTGCGACCTCTGACCTGAGAGGCTGACCATAGTGTTGTGTCGTAGGAGGAGCTGGTGGAGCTGGTCCTTGGCCAGCAGCCATCGCCATCTTCTAGCTCCACCTCTGAGACTCTGTCGTCGGACCCACCTTCTGTGACCTCGGATGGTCTGGACACTTCTTCCACCACCCTCGACCCCGAGCCTGTCCTGCCTGAAACCTCTACGACGCCTGAGGAGGAGGAGGAGGAGGAGGAGGAGCTCCCTGAGGATGAGAGCCCAGCAGGGGACCAAGTGAGTGACACCAGTACTGATTATTGACGGCTCTGATGATCTGAGCACTCTGAGATGATGGCTGCCACTTTCGTCGAGTCTGCAGGTATCAGACTCGGAGGAGATCCCAGTGTCGGGGCGAAGGGCGTCACTAACGGACTTGAGCTGCGTTGATGACATCGAGGACCTGAGTGTGCGACAGCTGAAGGAGATTCTAGCTCGTAACTTTGTGAACTACAAGGGTTGCTGTGAGAAATGGGAGCTGATGGAGCGTGTGACTCGGCTGTTCCAGGACCAGCTGGTCCTCCATGGTGAGTCTCACTTTGGTTGCACCATAGAGTAGTGATGGTCTGTGGTGACACTGCTTCATGAAGCTGCCACCATGGAAACCACTTCAGCTTGACAGGTGGATGAAGGGCATCCTGCTGTACTTCATCCACCTGCTTCATGAAGCAGTGTTATTATATTTAGAGCCCACTAGATGGCGGTCTCTGCACTATTTTTCTCTGTTTTGAATGACTGTTCTAATGAAACATCGCTTTTCATCATTTTTTTAAACTGATGGCGCCACCTACTGACCTCTAAACAACATGACACTGCTTCGTGAAGCTTCATCAGACCTTCGCTACTATACAGACGTTTGAGGGTCAATGTGTGATTGGTGCTCTCCACCTGCAGAGGGCAGTGGCGAGTCAGGGACCGGGTGCCCGGAGGACACCCTTTGTAAGATCTGTATGGACTCGCCCATCGACTGCGTCCTTCTCGAGTGCGGTCACATGATTACCTGCACAAAGTGTGGAAAAAGAATGAGCGAGTGTCCGATCTGCCGACAGTATGTGATCCGAGCTGTCCACGTCTTCCGGTCCTGAATGTAGATCAAGGCCAGAAAACAGGTATGCCAGATATGACCAGAATCTACCATATGTTCCCCAGACAATAGGCAGACAATCGACCTAATGTAAGTTCTTCTGTCAAGTTTTTCAGTGTCCATGTTCCAGCTCCATTCTGCCAGAGAACCAGAAACCAACTTATCAGGTGACAATTGACCAATTGTCTAAGTTCTACCCACAAATCACCAAAGAACCCTGAGCACTCCTGCTGGACCGGAACCAACTCTAATGCACTTTTGTTATCACAATAATTCCTTACATTATTTGTTATTTTAGGTTCTAGTTATGACATCAGCAGCACGGCAATTGAGCTCGCAGAAAATCAACAAGCGAAACTGTCAACAAGCAAACAGCTTCCTTTTATCTCTTAACAACTTGACTAAAAGTCGATTGTTAGCTCTTATCATAGCCACTCTGCAGTGATGCGTGTTAAAGTGGTTTTATGAGCTTCAAACTGAGGTGGCGCGATGTGACTACCTTGAGGATGGTTGGAGAACGTCTGGATTCCTATTGGCAGGGACCGATGAGCGCTGCTGCATCCGTGAACCAGCTCTTCTGCTACTTTTTTTTTGTGGTCATGTTTGATTGTGTGACCGTTTTAATTGTCAAGTTTTAAATTGAGTGTTTTTTTTTCTCTTCTTAAGCCTGGTTGCTGTGTAGCCGTTAGCTTTGTCTGCTAATTGGGAAATGAAAGTGTTTGTTTACACACCAACGAAACAGTTGGTGAAGAAATTATTTTATAATAAAAAATATTTTCTGACTGCGTAAAGAAAGTTATTGGAGAAGTGCATGTATTTTTGATGTTTGGAGCTGCATTTTCCGACAGGATTCCCAGGGACATGCTAGATGTCGCTGAGCGTATTAGTCCAAGATGGCTGCCCTAAAGAAAGCATGACTGTGTCCGACATAAAACCTGGGCATACCTGGGGTTTTTGTTTCAATACACGATTTATGAAAAATCCCTCCCTCACGGGCGGAGGGATCGAGTGAACATGCGTGTCCCCAGGGTGGTGTATTACCCTCAATGCACTGCTTAGTTGCATTACAACACATCCATGAGGTGGCAGTAATGGGGACTTTGTTAAATGTATTTTATTTTGAAGAAAATGATTAAAAGTAAGTCATTTTCATTTATAGCGCTTTTCCAGACCAGGGTCACAAAGCGCTTAAACAATCAAAACAATATTCCATAAAGTATATACTTTAAAGGTATAACACAACAAGAGTTCCAGAAAATCAAGGAAAAGCCTGAACAAATAAAAACGTCTTAAGATGTTTCTTGAAGGAGTCAGTAGATCATCAAACACAGAGGGAGAGGAAGATCGTTCCAAAGCTTAGGAGCAACAGCCTGGAAGGATTTCTCTCCTCTGGTCCTGAACCGTGTGCGTGGAACCATCAGTAGATTCTGATCCACAGACCTCAGAGCCCGAGCTGGGGTGTAAGGCTGGATCAGAACACTGATGTGAGGAGGAGCCTGACCATGAATTGATCTGAAAGTAAGAACCAGAATTTTGAAGAACCAACAGAACCTTTATTTGTGGAGACACCAGAAGAACCAGAACCTGGACTGGACACGAGTCGTTATTGCCAGAAAACAGAACATTTAAAAATGGCAGTTTGATGTGGCGAACCAGGTGGAACCGGACCAGCACGGCCCTGCCACCAACCACACAGACCACCGACCACACATCATAGCTCAACCTAATTAGACTAGGACCTTTAAAACCGATGAGGAGGGTCAAGGGCGAGGCCACGCCCAACTCATCAACATCATTAATTTTGAAGTTTTTGAACCAGAAAGTTGATCCTGAAAGAAACTGGAAGCCAGTGAAGAGTTTTAAGGATCGGAGAAATGTGAGTTCTTCTACTTGAGCAGGTCAGAATTCTCGCTGCAGAGTTCTGAATCAACTGCAGGAAGTATGTATAGGTATTAATAATGCAAATTGGCTACCTGGAAAAATGGAAAAATCACTAGAATAATTCCACATTCACTATAAATCACATAAAATAATGTCTTGAAAGATCATTTTCTCTAGTGACGCGTTATGTCCTGTAGATGTCATTAAACTAACAATATCTTCGAAAGTTAGTTTGTCATTTTGTCAACGTTTACAACTATTTTATTGAATTATAAGCAACACATGTTTGAAAGAAAAACAGTAAATATAGCTTTTTGTATCTTAATATATTTTTAATTCGCATTCTTTGTGGTTTATTTTGTTAATATTTGTTTTCAAAATCCTTTTTTTCCCCTCCGCTATCGGTACCCTCCGTGTGACGTCTTGGTCATGGCAAGGATTCCTAGTAATCGACCACAGTTTCTAATCACAATCTCTGCCAATCACTTTTCCTGTGACGTCACCAGGTGTTCATTGTCAGTGGGCGGGGCCTCGTTTGTACCGAGCTCCCGCCAGTGACCAACACACGCTGCTCTTACGAACATCCAATTCGGTTTCACTGGACCGGTTTACAACAGCACTGGGTTCCTTCCACGGGGTTCGATGAACACGACGAGCAGACTGAAGCCCGAGGCGGGGCCTCAGCGGCGACCCTGCGGCTCTAAGGTGAGAGACGCCATCAAGTGTGTCGCGCAGCAGGTCGTGAGAGCGTGCGCGTGTTCCAGGTGCACCTGCAGAAAGTTTTGGGGATCTCTGCGGCGAGCAGCAGCGGCCTGACCTCTGACCCACACTCTGGCCAGGTGGCCTACCTCGCAGGGTAAATCTCAGATTTAGAGACCCACCCCCCCACACACCCTGCACACTCACGACTGACTGTTTGTTTTTAGTTGTGTTGTTGTGCTGCTCGACCCCACGAATAAGAAGCAAAGTCATATTGTCAACACAGCCAGGTATGATGAAGGTGTGAAGGATGAGGAGGAGGAGGAGGAGGAGGAGGAGGAGGAGGAGGAGGAGGAGGAGGAGGAGGAGGATGATGATGATGATGATGATGTCATCGTTACAGGAAGCCCTTCTCTGCTCTGGCATTTTCTACGGATGGCAAACTTCTGGTCACCGGAGAGGTGAGTTGGTCAGGGAGGTGTGTGTTATCTAGTACTAACTGAGTGTGTGTGTGTGTGTGTGTCAGAGTGGCTACCGTCCACGTGTGCAAGTGTGGACGCAAGATGGGCGACAGCTGGCTGAAGTCCAGAACCACAAATACGGAGTTTCCTGCGTTAGATTCTCTTGTGATGTTGTCATATCAGTGGGATTCCAGCACGACATGACTGTGTGTGTGTGGGACTGGAGGGTGAGTAAACGCACACACTCGCACATATAAACACACACTCGGGCTCTTCATTGACGGAGGTGCTGGACCAGAGGAACTCCGTGGTAGCCACCAACAAAGTGTCCAGCAGGGTGTTGTCTTTGTGCGTCTCTCCGGACGCTGGCTACTTCGTGACGGCGGGAAAGCGACACCTGAGGTTCTGGTACCTGGACGTCTCCATGCAGCAGGTGACTGACCAATCACAGCTCACCTGTGTCAGCCGGTATGGACCGGGCGGCTGCTCTGTGTGCAGAAGAACAGCACGGTCCCTCTGACCGGACGCTCGGCGTTGCTAGGCGACCACAAGGACAGCGTTTTCAGTGGCGTGGCGTGTGGGTGTGGCCCGATGGCGTCCAGAACCTTCTGCATCACCAGCTCTGCTGTTCTGTGTCGCCTCAACCAGAACCGAAAGCTTGAAGCCTCAATCCAACTCAAGGTCTGATCCCCCACTTTTTGTTTGTCTGCGAGGGAGTGTGTGGTGGAGTTTTTTGTCTCTGTGAGAGTGTTTGCGTCCATGAGAGTGTGTGTGATGGAGGGTTTGTGTGTGTCGGTCTTCAGGTGAGGGCGGCCAGTTGTGTGGCGGTCAGTGAGGACTGGGTCTTCTGCGGTTGTTCCCGGGGTCTCGTGGTTCTGGTGGGTCCTCAGGACCTGCAGCAGGTGGCCAGTCTTCCACTTCCACACAAGCTCGGCACGCCACAGGAGTCCGGGTATGAAACGCCCGCTGATGGGTCTTCGGACTGAGTTCGACTGACCTCTGTTGCTCCCACAGCGACCAATACCCGGACACCGTGGCCTTGACTTTTGACCCCATGGCTCGTCAGCTGACTTGCGTCTACAGTGACCACAGTGTGTACGTGTGGAAGGTCGATGAAATCAGCAGCATAGGCCTCATCTACTGTGCTCGGTACCACAGTGGCCCCGTGTGTAGCCTCCAGGTACTGTCAAGACCCCACAGAGTCCCTCTGCACCTGTAGTGACCGCCTCTCCCTCATTAGGAGTACCCGGAGCTGCAGGGCGTCGCACAGGCGTGTCTTCCCAAGTCCACCTTCTTTTCATGTTCCTTTGACAAAACGGTCCGGCTGTGGCACGGCAGCGCCCCCACTGGCTGCAGTGAGGTATGTCGGTAAGTGGAGGTGAGTGGGCGGTGCTTGACCAAAGGGGCTTATGGCCGCAGGACCTGCTGAAGGTGCTGCATCTGCCCAACCACAGCAGCTCCGAGGGCATCAAAGTTCTAAGCATCAGTCCTGACGGACGCTTCCTGGCTGCCGGAGACCGCAGTGGACACGTGTGGTGAGACGGCAATATGTACCGAGGATGAAGGGTCGGGGGGTGTTCCGAGCACCGAACTGGTCGCCATGACGATTCCACTTTATTCCGCAGGATCTTCTGCCTCAAGCTCCTCCAGCAACTGATAAAAATCCAAGCTCATGACTCTGAAGTCCTGTGTGTGGAGTTCTCTCCCCCAAACACAGGTGTGTGATGATGATGATGATAACAATGGTGTGTATAATGATTGATGATTGTGTGTATCAGGCGTCCACCTCCTGGTTTCGGGGAGCAGAGACAGACTGGTTCACGTCTATAATGTGGATCACAACTTTCGTCTGGAAAAAACTTTAAACGAACACTCGGCCGCTGTCACTGCAGTCAAGTTCACCGGTGTGTGTGTGTGTGTGTGTGTGTGTGTGTGTGTGTGTGTGTCTGTCTGTCCGTCCGTGGATCTGAGTTTGTCTCAGTTGTGTGTGTGTGTCTCAGGTGCGGGAGGTCGTGTGACTCTTGTGACGTGCGGACTGGACAAGAGTGTTTACTTCTATGCTGTGGATCAGGTGAGCAGTCATGTGATGCAGTTGTTTTTGATTTGCTGATGTGTGTGTGTTTGTGTGTATGAAAGACGGCGGACTGTGTGACGCTGGTCCGGACCGGTCACGTGGTGGAGAAGGTGGCTCTGTACGACATGGACTCGTTCGGCACCAGCATGGCTGTGGCTTGTCAGGACAGAACCGTTCGGTAAGTATGCGTCACCATTCAAGTCCTTGCTAAGCCAAAGGTGTTTGTATGTATGTATGTATGTGTGTGTGTGTGTGTGTGTGTCCAGTGTGTACAACGTGGACTCTGGGAAGTTGAGCGGCAGCATGAGAGGTTCTCTCAGCAGTGAAGGTTCTCTGTTCAAGGTGACCTTCATGAAGAGTCTTGGGTGTAGTTCTGGCCTTCACTCGTCCCTCTCACAGGTCCAGTTGGACCCATCCGGCTCCTTCCTAGCGACCAGCTCTTCGGATAAGGACGTCAGTGTGTTCGACTACAAATCGAGTCAGTGTGTGGCCAAGTTGTACGGTCACTCCGGTGAGGTTCCCGTCTGGTCCACCTTCACCGACACATTGTAACCCATCTTTTTTTTTCTATAGAGATCGTTACCAGTCTACTGTTTAGTCGTGATGGACGTCACCTGATCACTTCCTCCGGGGACAGGTGAGCGTCCCCGTACTGGTCTCCTCACTTGAGACCTCACCTTCACCGTCTGCTGCAGCTGCGTGTTCTTGTGGCGGCTGGACTCGCTTACGGGAAGCATGAAGCCGAGCGAAGAGGTGACGACAGCTGCCCCGTTCGTCTACGGAGCGTCTTCCGTCCTGCTTCCTATACAGGAGGATGACACCTGTGACGCCTCACCTGCTGAAGCTAGCAGGGGGTTGAAGGAAACTCCGGGCAAACGTCTCGCCTCAGATGCTGAAGGTGAAGTGCAGGCTGTTGTCAGGAGAACGCAGCCCGAGGGTCTTATTGTTGTGTTGAAGATTGTTTTGTGTTATTGTAGAGAGTGAGCCCAAGATGCCACGCTGGTACCGGAAAATGGTGCGTTGGTGTGTGATTGGGTGTCTATGTGTGATTCAGTGTCAATGTCTGTGTTTGTGTGTCTTTTGTCTTAATCTAAATTGTGTCTGAATGTGTGCATTTGTGCTTGTGCCTGAATATTTGTTTGTGCATGTGTCTGAATGTGTGTGTGTGTGTTTGTGCACGTGCCCGAGTCTGTGTGTGTGTGTGTGTATGTCTTAGTCTCTGTGTGCATGATGGCTGAGGGCCAAAATTGTTGTGTTGAAAATGTTTTGTGTTGTTATAGAGAGCAACGCCGGTACTGGAAAAAGTTGCATTGATGTGGTTTTTGCATTTATGTGCGATTGTGTTTCAATGTCTGTGTTTTGCGTGTCTGAATCTCTGTGTGTGAGTTTCTGCATATGTACGACTCTGTGTGTGCGTCTGTTTGTTCACTTGTTCAAGTCTTTGTGTGTTTGTGCACATGTATGAGTCTTAATGTGTGTGTGTTTGTACATGTATACGAGTCTGCGTGCACGTGTAATAGTGTGTGTGCATGTGTTTTTGCATGTCTGCGTGTGTGTGTTCAGATGGGTCAAGGTGACATCAGCCCTGCCCCTGTCACACCAGCCCCGTGGGGGATCATCTGCGTGTACTCAACCCCGCCCTCAAAGAATGGAAATGAGACTCCAGTCAAAGGTCAGAACCGGGTCTGGTCCATGAGTAAGACTTAGTCTTATGAAGTGTCTCCGGTGCTGCAGCACATGAGCCCGGGCCGGGCCGTCGTCGCTGGGTGATGCCGACCAAACCTCGATTCCTGCATGTGAAGCAGCTGCCGGAGGAATCGGACCTGGGGGCGGACTCGGATCCAGGACCAGATAAAGTGGTGAACATCAGTGGTTCTCGTTCTTTTTATGGTCGTTGAAGTTGAACTGATCAGTCTGTAAAATGAGTCAGATGGTGTCCCGGATCTGACTGAAGACTCAGTGGTCCTTCAGGTTTAGTGACGAACAGTCCTGACGGATGATTGATTTGTGCCTGTGTGCAGGTGACGCCCCCTGCAGGTGAAGCACCCCACATAGGCAGGTGAGTGGTGAGGTCACACTTCAGAGTCATTTGGAAACGTGAGTCAGTGGTTCAGGTCCACCACGTGTCTTTCAGGGATGACCCAGATGTGGTGGAGAGGAGATCCTCAGTGAAGGTCCAGCAGGCGACTGGACATGCAGACATCGGCCTCGACGAGCAGCCCGTGACATCGGACGGTCTGAGTTGGAGCGGCCCAGTGCACGGTCTAGACCCGAACAACTCGGTTCTGAACCTCTTTGGTATGACCCAAGTTTTTGTTGCCTTGATCTGCGGAATCACCTTCCTCTGATCTTTGACCCTTTAAGAGAGATTCAACAACGACCTGCAGAACCTCCCTGAGGGGCCCCAGATCCTGAACCGGAGACCTGGCATCTCCACCATGTCCTGTCCAGAACCTGCCTCAGGTTGTGCACATGGTGAGAACCAACTTAGGATCCACTCTGAAAGGGATCACTATTTAAAATCTTTGTCCAGAAAGATCACGTCTTGACCTTCTGTGTGGCACCCCCTGCTGTGCGGAGCTTGTTAGAACAGGAACATGCTGACTGTCGGTCTAATATTGAGTCACCAGAAGTGTCTCTCCGCAGGGCAGCCAAGCAACATACCAGCAGAGAGCGGACGAACCAGGAAGTTGAGATTCCAGAGGAGGCGGAGGACTTGAAAAGAACTTTGGTTTTTGACCCGGACATGTGATTGTTTTGTTGTTGATTCTTTTATCGTTGAATAAAATGAGTAAGTATCTGAAACTACGTGGGCGGGTGAGCTGAGGAAGGTGTGGCTCCAGGTTATTCTACTGGACCGGTTGAGTCAATCAGTCCGAATTCCATCAGACGGGTCGCTCATTGGCCCGGAGCGTCAATCTCAAAAGTTCCTGTACTCTGGCACGGAAGTAAACAAACATGGCGAACGCAGCGGTCCTGGCCGAGTCCAGTCACCCGGTGCCGGCGCCGACCGACACCGACAGCCGGGCGGGTTCCTGGAGGAGACACATCGTGCGTCAGCTGAAAGTTCGAGACGCGGAGCAGCGCGACAGGTTCCGCGATCTCATACGGTTCTGTGAGTCCAGTTTTGTTGATCCAGAGGGACGTTAAAGTAGTTCTAAATTTAACTACAGACGACAGAATTTTTAAATTAAATCTCAGAGATGAATGTCGGGTCAGCAGGGGTGACCTGATGACGTCAGGGATGGACGGGATGACGTCAGTTCATTGACGCTTCTCATCTAAATTCCTCATCTGACTTCACTCCTCACCTCTATTCTCTCACTCTATTGACTCCTCTTTCTTGCCTCCTCATCTCTCCTCATTGGACCCATCCTCTTACTGACTCCTTACTCCAGATGTATAGATTCTAGTGGTTCTGTTCGTTTGGGTTGATGTCGTTTGTTCTGTTCCAGACTCGGAGCTCCTTAAGAAAACATGTCTGAGCAACGTTCATAAGAGCAAAGTCAGGTGACCTGAACTCACCATCACACTTGAGCAATACTGTGTGTGGGAGAGAGTGTAATAGTTCACGTGTATGTGTGCAGTAGTCAGCCGAGTTCTGCCTCCTCGCTGTTGGACCAGAAGCAGCAGTTGAAGAAAACATCTGGAGATGTGAGTCACACAAGCCACGGGTCATGTGATCCTGACAATGAAGACCATTACCTGCTATCTTGTGTGTTTCTACTACTGTTTGTGTCTCTTGTCCAGTTGGCCTTCCAGGTGGTTCAGATGCAGCGAACTGTTGGAACCAGAGACCAGACTCTGTTGCAGCAGAGAGACAGGTACCTGTCTGTGTTATATGCATGTCTATCAGGGCCATCAGAATATTAAATGGTTGAATTAAAAATGTCAAGAATTTAAATGTTCTTTGAATAATATTAATACAAAAGTAAAACATGTTTTTTTTTTAATTCCAATAATTCAAAAACACATTTTCTAAACTCTTTTTTTTATTTTTTTTTATTCATAGTCTTTTAAAATATAAAATGCAATTGTGACACTATTATACACACATAACTATAATGAATCACAGGGCAACAAATTCAAAATAAAAGCATTTTGAAAAATGAAGCTTTAGAATATTATTATTACTATATATTTGGAATATCCAACTATGTGGAAAAAACTATTGATTTTAGTAATTCTTTTAACTTAAATTTTTAAATGATTCCATGCTTATAAAACATTAAAAAAATAATCTGTTTCAATATTTGAAATGTTCAATTCAACCGTTCATGTTCCTAATGAAATTCACAAACTGATTACACTAAACATACTTCCATAGTTTTACACTCACAACAAACACTCTCAGGCTCCAGCAGAAGCAGATGCAGCTGGAGGGTGCGCTCGAGTCTCGTCGGAAGCTGCAGAGAAGGGTGGAGCTCCTACAAGAGGTGAACTGGACCCTGAAGTCCAAGTATGATGCACTGCTCGAGTGCCGGCGCCGGACCGAGTCCAACCTCAAGGAGGAAAAGATGAAGCAGGCTCACCGGCTGGACACCATCATCCTCCAGAAGCAACTGGCTGCAGCCCAGATGAACAGTCGGCTTGAGAGGCGCTGCAGGTACCACGTGACCCACTCAATTGCCCGTCCAGCATCTGATGCTTCCTTCCTGCAGAAAAAGAGACGTCTGTATCCAAAAAGATCTACAGGCTGTGTCCCGGTCGAAGATCCAAGTGGACCAGTAAGACTTTGAGGAAATGGACTGTGAGTTTAGTGTTCTGACCCATCTATGTGTTCGTCAGATTTCCCGGCACTACGACATCTCCAGGTCGAGACAGGCAACCAGAACACCCGAGCCTGGTCAGGTGAGTTTGGACCGGGTCAGACCCTAATTAGGAGACTGCTAACCAAATCAAATGTTGCCGTTCAAGGTCAGCCTCGGCCCGATCGAGCCGGATACTGGTGTCCATCAAAGGCCTATTCAAGTGAGTGAGTGAGTGAGTGACCGGAGAGGAAGTGATGTAACAGACATGTGTCATGCGATAGGAAGCGGCGAGGGAGCTCTGTCAGCAGTTTGGACGAGGACTCGTGGCTCCCTGCGAGAAGAGGTCATGCCCAAGTACCTACCAGATCGCTTCATGTTTTGGTACGGCCCGGTGCGACCAATTACTGGTTCTGATTGGTGGTCAGATCCTGACGGATTCTCCTTTCCCTGACAGGAGGCCCACGAGCAAGGCATCAACGCCGTCCAGTTCTGCTCCAGTTCTAACATGCTTGCCACGGGTGGAACGGACCGGGTCATCAAGTTGTGGGAGGTGTCGGCGGGTAGGATGAGACTGCTTCTGATTGGGTCACGGGTGTCAATTCTGCCTGTGTGATGTCATCAGGCCTGCTGACCCACAGACGCACCCTGGAGGGCAGCACGGACGGGATCACCCGCGTGGACTTTGACAGCTCGGTGTGTAGAACCAAGTCTACCATCATGCCCTGACCTGATCACGTGACTCTTTCAGGGGTTGAGGGTTCTGGCTGCGTCCTACGACAAGTCGGCGTTGTTGTGGCGTTTGGACGACCCAGCTCCGAAGGTAACTATGACGACGATCATGACGTCAGCGATTGGCTTTTCTGGAGGTTTTGATCAACCGGCTCTGAGACCAGTTTTGTGTGTGTGTGTGTTTTCAGATCACCCTCACCGGGCACAGCAGGAAGGTCACAGCTGCCAGGTTCATATCTCTCCACCAGGTGGTGACTGGCGGCGCTGATGGAACTGTCAGACTCTGGGACCTTCACATGGCTGCCTGTAGGTGTCACAAGCTAGGGGCTGCTCAACAAGTCTCACAAGGCCTGACCGATCCTGTTTTTGTCTTTGTCGTTTTGTGTGTGTGTGTGGGGGTGTGTGTGTGTGTGTGTGTGTGCACACACTCAGGTGTGAAGGTGGCAGATGCGGCGTCGTTCTGCAGCGACGTGTTGTGTTGTGACAGCAGCTTTATCAGTGGACACTTAGACGGCCGGGTCCGAGTGTGGGACCCCAGGTGAGCATTTGTTGTCATGGTCACCCTTGTCATCCTTGGCGACAGTGATGTGTGATGACTGTTACATGTGTGTGTGTCCAGGATGTCCATGGTGGTCCAGCAGCTTCCCGCTCTCGGCAAAGTCACGTCTTTGGACGTCACCGCCGACCACCGGCAGATGCTGACCTGTTGCCGTGACGACTGTCTCCAGCTCACTGACCTGAGGATGCAGAACAAGAGCGCCACCTTCAGGTGATACTGTCCAGTTATACTCCTGTGGTTCCTCTCACTCACTGGTCTGTCCCAGAGCCGACGGATTCTCCTGCTGCAGCGACTGCACACGTGCGGTTCTTAGGTGAGACGGACACACACACACACACACACACACACACACACGCACACGCACATGCACACAAACACACAGTGACGGGGCATTTGGTTGAGACCATTTTTTCGGGCTTTTCAGTCCAGACGGTGGTTTGGCGGCGGCCGGTTCTGCAGATGGAAGCGTTTTTGTGTGGAACATGTCCAGCGGCGTCCTGGAGACTCGCCTGAGTGACAGACACAGGTAGCTTATTTGAAGGTCTAGTGGTCCCTGATGCTTAAATAACCATCTGTCTTCAGGTCTGGGGTCACCGCCGTGTCCTGGTCCGTGTCGGGCGACTACCTGGTGAGCGTGGACAAGAGCTGCCAGGCCGTCCTATGGAGCTCCATGTGAATCAATCACAGAGAAGAATGTGTACATCAATGTGTTACTTTTTTACCCTGGTTGTTGCATTTTTTACCCATGTGTGTCGTTTTTACTTTTACAAATAAACTGCCGAGATATTGACTCAATACTGTGTCTGTATTGATTACCAACTGTCAGTGTGCAGCTTCTCATATCGCCACTAGAGGGCAGAAAATCTTAATTTACAACTTCCTGTGTGTGCGCCTCTCGGAGAGAGAGAGAGTCAGAGAGAAGATCCTTTTCAGTTTCCACGGTGACGGCATTCCTACATTTTCCTCTATCATCTGCCGTCCTGAACCATGGGAGAGAAAGGAACCAGGTGAGTGTTAGCGTTCTGGTTGTGTGGTGTTCAGGTTGTGTGTTTTGTGTTGAGTTCCATGGTTGTCAGGTTGTTAAGTGAGTCCAGATAGTGCGTTGAGGCTCGTGTGTTCAGGTTCTGGTCAGTGTTTTTGTTTTGTGTCGTGCGTTCAGGTTGTGTGTTGTTCGGGTTCTGTGGTGCGTTCTGTTCAATCTGAAACTTCGTTCCAACGTTGCTGTTGCTGAGGCTTAAGGCTCGGACTGTCCGTGAACTCAGCAGCACTCAGCATCTCCCTGGAGTGTTTCTGATGGTCACTAATGGACTGAATCTTCAGCCGAGCGTGTGTTTGTGTTTCAGAGTGTTCAAGAAGTCCAGTCCCAACGGGAAGGTCGGTGTCTTCCCCTCTTTTTTTTTCTTTTTTTTTTGTTCATCCCTGTGTCCTCCTGATAGCTGAACATCAGCACCTGTCCCCTCAGCTCACCGTCTACCTGGGCAAGAGGGACTTTGTTGACCATGTGGACCTGGTAGAACCAGTCGGTGAGTCGTCCCAGTTAGCTCATGATCATCAACTTCATCGTCCTCATCGTCACCCGCATATTTATCGTCCTCTTCATCATCTAATTCTGCATAATCCCCTGCATATTCTCATTATCATCAACTTCTTTGTCACCATCAGCATCGTCATCATCCTCCTCACCTCAACTTCTTCCTCCTCCTCCTCCTCATCACCTGCATGCTGTTAATATCATCATCTACACCAGGGGTGGGCAAACTCGTTCCTCAAGGGCCGCAGGGTGTGCAGGTTTTTGTTCCAACCGATCGAGCATGCACATTTTAACCAATGAGGTTTCAGCTGAAACAAGCTACACCTGACTGATGATCAACTGATTACACTCCTTAGATACCTGATTGGTCAAAATGTGTCCTCTTGATCGGTTGGAACAAAAACCTGCACACCCTGCGGCCCTTGATGACTGAGTTTGCCCACCCCTGTTCTACACCATCCTCCTCCTCCTTATTAACTGCATATTTTTCCATCATCTTTATTATTTTTATCCCCATCACTAGACTTTTTTGTCATTATAATCGTCATCATTAAATGCATGTTTGTTATTATAATCTTCTTCATCATCATCATATCATCAACTGCATGTTTGTTATTACCATCATCATCATCATCATCACTATCACCTGCATCATCTTCGTCATAATCATCATATCATCAACTGCATGTTTGTTTTTATCATCTTTTTCATCATCATCAACTGCATGCTTGTCATTATTATCATCATCACCTGCATGTTTGTTATTATCATCATCATCATAATCACCTGCATCATCTTCATCATAATCATCATCATATCATCAACTGCATGCTTGGTATCATCATCATCATCATCACCGGCATCATCTTCATCATAATCATCAACTGCATGCTTGTCATTATCATCATCATCATCATCACCATCACCTGCATCATCTTCATCATGATCATCATCATATCATCAACTGCATGCTTGTCATTATCATCATCATCATCATCACCATCACCTGCATCATCTTCATCATGATTGTCATCTTCTTCAGCAGCAGGGTTGTGGTTCTGGTTCAGTCTTCTCAGTGTTGTGTTGCAGACGGTGTAGTTCTGGTGGACCCGGAGTACCTAAAGGAGCGGAAAGGTGAAGATCTGATCTCACTCAGATCTGATCACTCCTGACTGGGTGACTGACACATACCTTGTACCTGCAGTGTTCGTGACTCTCACCTGCGCGTTCCGATATGGCCGCGAGGACTTAGATGTCCTTGGCTTAACCTTCAGGAAGGACTTGTTCGTGTCCAGCATTCAGGTGTTCCCTCCTCTGCCCGGAGACCATCCCAGTCCAACTCGCCTGCAGGAGCGACTGCTTAAGAAGCTGGGAGAGCAGGCGCAACCTTTCACCTTCCAGGTAATACTGAAGTGTGATGTGATCAGTGTCGTGGTGCATTCAGGGGTCATGGGGATTTCACGTTTAGGTGTTGTGTTCAGGAGGTACTGTGTGTTAATTGGCTGTGGTGTGTTCAGGGTCACATGATGTTTGTCTGACAGGTGCCCGTCAACCTCCCGTGCTCCGTCACGCTGCAACCTGGACCCGAGGACACAGGGAAGGTGAGGATGGTTGTCGCCCATGCTGAGTTTCTGGGTCTGACCCATGGACTCTGTGCAGGCCTGCGGCGTGGACTTCGAGGTGAAGGCATTCTGTGGCGAGTCTGCAGACGAGAAGATCCATAAGAGGTAAAGCGTCATCAATGATGGATGTACGTCTCATTAGCTGCTTCCTGTTGCCGTCAGCGATTCCATCGATACTGATCCATTACCTCCGGACCATCTGTGGCATCCTGTCACTGCTGCTGGGCCAATCTCGGGGTCACTGTCAGGTTCTTTTTCACCGGGTCGGTTCTCTCACAGGAACTCGGTGCGTCTGGTGATCCGGAAGGTCCAGTATGCTCCAGAGAAACCGGGTCCACAACCAACGGCGGAGACCACACGCCAGTTCTTGATGTCGGACAAACCTCTGCACCTGGAGGCGTCGCTGGACAAGGAGGTCCCACCTGACCTTTGAACCCATGTGACCATGACAAAGTCTGACTATACTTTTGTGTACAGGTTTATTACCATGGAGAGACCATCAGTGTCAACGTGCACGTGACGAACAACACCAGCAAGACGGTGAAGAAGATGAAGATCACGGGTGAGTGTGTGTCAGTGTGCGTCCTTGAATATCGGTGTGTAACAGAGTTGTGTCTACAGTACGTCAGTTCGCAGATATCTGTCTGTTCAGCTCAGCTCAGTACAAGTGTCCAGTGGCAATGGAGGAGTCGGAGTGAGTCCTCTTGCAAGTGCTGCTGCTCTTTCTCAATGTACCAGCAGGGCTGCCATTTATTCCAGAATCTCTGTTCCAGTGACATGGTTCTGCCCAGTTCCACGTTTTGCAAAGTCTTCTCTGTTACGCCGTTTCTGGCCAACAACCGGGACAAGCGCGGTCTGGCCCTGGATGGGAAGCTGAAGCATGAGGACACCAACCTGGCGTCCAGCACACTGTGGGTGACCTCGGGTCGGTCTGGGTTCGCCCACTCACACTCCTCTGTCCCGCAGGTCGTCTGTTGGCACCAACAATGAGGTTCTTGGTATCATCGTGTCCTACAGAGTGAAGGTGAAGCTGGTGGTGACACGAGGCGGGTCAGTACAGAACCAAAGAAACGCTGATCAAATTAACCTGACTGATCACATGATTTCTTTCAGGATCCTGGGAGACTTGACAACAAGGTGTCCTTGATTGTGAATAAGTTTGTGTGTGTTTGTGTATCTGTGTGTGTGTGTGTGTGTGTGTGTACTTAGGAGTGATGCTAATTCTGTGGTGATGTGTTGTGGCGGTGAGTCTTTGTTTATGTGTGGGTGTGTTTGTACAAGTGTGTGTGTGTGTGTGTGTAAGCTAGCGTCACAGTTGTGTTACTTTCAGAGTTGTGTAACGGTTCATGTGTGTTACAGTGATGTGTGTGTGGAGCTTCCATTCACACTCATGAATCCCAAACCGTGTGACGACTTCCTGTTAGACAACGGTGAGTTCTGCAGTTGGTACCAGACTGACCCGGCTGTCATACGTGCTCAAGGTCCAAACAGTGACGATGACGACGTGTGTCATTAAGATTGGTGGCGTGGTTATGAGTTATGGGTTGTACAGACAAAAATAATTGTATTGTAATGTCATCAATAGTCCCAGTTTGGACCTGGACTCGGACCAACAGCCGAGTCAGTACTTAAAACATTGACTATGATGGTTCCGTATTGTTCTGACTTCTTTCTTTCTTTCTTTCTTTAAGCTCCAGAGGATATTGCTATCAGCACAAACTTGATCCAGTTTGATACCAAGTAAAAAACTTTTTTTTTCTCCGATTGGCTGAAAGCTTGATCACATGACCTTTTAACATTTACATCAGATGCTGTATGCCAGGGGTCTCAAACTTGTGACTTATGGTACAGATGCCTCCATTTATGACCTTGTTCTGAGCATAGGACTCATTATCAGTACAGTATCAGATGTTTGAGGAATTAAGATCAAATGTTATAACACAGAAAATCATCAACAAAATATGAATAAAATTTGGATTGTATGCAGAAAAATAACTGAAACTGCGGCCAGTTGAGTTTGGGACCACTGCTGTATGTGCTAAGCTATGCTAACTATTTTCCTTGGCATTGACTTGATTAAGTTGTTCGTGTCCTCCCGCAGCGACGATGACTTTGTCTTCGAAGATTTCGCCCGCCAACGCTTGATCTGCGCCAAAGAGGACGACAAGCCCGTTAACTCTGCAAACCTGAGTGAAACATAGAGGCACGGAGCTACGGACGAGACACGAAGGTCAAAGTGGTCGGTCCTGGTGACGCCCTGTCCATGTTATTGTTCGTCCTGAAGGTGTTGATGTGTCACCGAGCAGCACCGCGAGGTGAAGTCGTGGCACCGTACCTTCGCATGTTAGAGAAGCTCCAATTCGCGACAGCGAAGCTTGTGTCGTCAGAGGTCGGAGGAAGTTCTAAGCCTGCGGGTCACCTGGCCTGATCGGCCAATCACCACTGGCTGTGCATGAAGTTATTATTAATCGTAACGGAGAAATGGAGGAACCGACATGTCTGGAGATGAAAATGCCTGTGATCTGCAGTGACCCCAATCTAATATCTAGATCTCGATCTACAAGCTAGACCTGATCCACTGTCTAGACCCTAATCCACTATCCCATCGCCACATCTCCAATCTTGATCCATTATGAAAAACCCTATGGATCACACTCATTACCCACAATCTAGACCCATTTCAAAGTCCTTAACCTGATCCAATCTATACCCTGTTCCAAGACCTGAACCTGTATTCCCCGGTCCATTTTTTTTAGACCCTGATCTACTTCCTTGGTACCAATTCATGTCTATGGACTGAATTACATAGAGCAGGGGGGGAACCACATTCTCAACCCAGATCCAATGACTACAATTAAAAACATGTTGTTAACCCTGACGCCGATCTAGACCATGTCCTTGACCCTGATCTAGTGTCAACTGTGATGTCATGGTCAGTTGAACAATGAAACGAAATGTCAGAACTCAAGTTTATATACACTATTATACCTTGTGATGGTTATTTTTCTTTATTATCTGTTTGTAACTGGTGAAGGTATGCTTATAAAAGAAATGACAAAAAAAAACTATAACAACAAAAATAAAAGAAAATCAGATTTAAAAGTTTGGATTTCAAATGTTCTCTTTCTGATGTATGAGGATTGTGTCCCCCAAAGTCACAGGTTTAGCGGGGTGCTGGTGTGGTGGCAGCACTTTGTCACTATGGGGTACCACAAGGCCTTTTTGACCCAGGCCAGTTGGAGTGACCCTGACCTTCACTGGGATTTTGAAGAGCTTGTAGAACCCATTTCTGATTTCGGTGGTCCGGACCCCATAGATGACGGGGTTGATCGTGGCTGGAACCAGGATGTACATAAGCGCCAGGAGGGTGTTGGCGTCGGTTGGGATGGGGATGTTGAGGTTTTGCGACAGAAAGGTGACACTGCCCACCAGGTAGAAGGTCATCATCACTATAAGGTGAGTCCCGCAGGTGTGGAATGCCTTCCAGCGTTCTTCGCCACCAGTGGCTTGCAAAACTTCACGGAGGATCCTTAAGTAGGAAAAAAAGATTAGCGGTATGTCTACTCCCACGAAGCACACAATGACAGCCAACCCAGCTGCCCGGCTGCTGGTCGTATCGCCACACGCCAGGCCCACCAATGCCATGTGGTCACAGTAACAATGCTGGAGCACGTTGGAACCGCAGAAGCGCAAGGATCCCGCCAAACCCACCAGGGTCCCAATAATGGTGCTGCTGCGCACTACGGTGAAGAATAGCAGTTTGGTCAACACAGACGAGTCCATGATATCGGCGTAGCGTAGTGGTCGGCAGATTGCCATGTACCGGTCCAATGCCATGGCCAGCAGCAGTGTGGATTCTACTGAAGACAGGAAGTGGGTGATAAACATCTGGGCCAGGCAGCCCACCAGTGAGATATGGTTCTGGTCGAAAAGAAGTGCGAGGATCGTGCTAGGGACGATGGCCGATGTCCCAGCGATGTCCACCATGCAGAGCAACCCGATAAGCAGGTACATGGGCCCGTGTAGGCGTTCTGAGCTGAAGATAACGTAGAGCAGCAGCATGTTCCCGATCATTGCTGTAATGTAGAACGCTGTCAAAGGCAGCACCAGGAATTGCCGGTGCTCCTGCAGCTCTGGAAAACCATCGAACATGAAGTTTCTGTGAGACAAGTTCTCGGCCACAGTCGCCCATAACCTGGTGGAGACACAAAATGATAAACATGACTGTTACTGTGATGATGGAGTTACAACACCAGATCCACACAGAACAGTAATTGCCCTTTTCCAATTATCAACTCTACTCAATTAAACCCGATCTCTTTACTCTTTTTGTTGAATTTACACCAGCAAAGTCATTTAAGCAGATTTAATTTTTTAGGATTTCAAGCTGAAATCAGAAACAGAAACAAACCGCCATTAAAGTAAATCCACTGCAAAAAGGAGTATGGTAAGTCGGTCTGAAAAGGTGGTCTGCTACCTTTTTGTATCAGGAATGTGCACCACTGCCTCCAAGTTTTTGCAGCACTATGTTATGATGGTCGCGCCCACCATAAGTAGGTAGCAAAGCTTGTGATAACGCAACACAATAGAGTCGAGTCTAGGATGTCTGGAACTGTTTACTGGTTCCATTGCAAGTTCTGAAGCTATTTTTCCGAGGTCTTGGTTAAAACATTACCAGCTAAAACCTCAACTTGTTCACGATGGCAGCCCCCAGCCCATCACTGTGGAAGCAGGTATGAAACCTGAACCATTAGGAAAAGTAAGTAAGTAATTTATATTTATAGAGCGCTTTTCCAGACCAGGGTCACAAAGCGCTTAAACAATCGAAACAATACTCAATAAGATATATATACTTCAAAACAAATAAAAACATCTTAAGATGTTTCTTGAAGGAGTCAGTAGATCCATCAAGCGCAAAGAGAAAGGAAGATCATTCCAAAGCTTAGGAGAAAGAGCCCTGGA
Organism: Callionymus lyra; assembly: GCF_982586985.1. Taxonomy (NCBI): domain Eukaryota; kingdom Metazoa; phylum Chordata; class Actinopteri; order Syngnathiformes; family Callionymidae; genus Callionymus; species Callionymus lyra. Next base: position 16,566,427 of record NC_141824.1, on the reverse strand, counting down.
AGGATTTCTCTCCTCTGGTCCTGAACCGTGTTCAGGAACCATCAGTAGATTCTGATCCACAGACCTCAGAGCCTGAGCTGGGGTGTAAGGCTGGATCAGATCAGTGATGGAAGGAGGAGTCTGACCATGAATAGATCTGAAAGTAAGAACCAGAATTTTAAAGTTGATCCGAAAGAAACTGGAAGCCAGTGAAGACCACGTTGTCCAAGTGTCCGAGGCCTTGAACGCAGGTTTTGGTATAATAATAATAATTGGCCCTGTCTGCTGGTCAGTGAAATACTTCCCAGTGTGGTGTTTGTCTGTGTGGGTAAAAGGGTAAAAGCGTACCTGCTGTCCATCGTCGACTTCTCATCCAAAAAGACAACGCTCTTGGTCAGGGGGTCTTTTATATGAGTCCCGACTTCCCCCACAAGAACCGAACAAAGTAAGGGATGTTTCAATTGGTTCCTGCAGACTGCTTGTTAATCTAATTGTCTTTCAGATTCTGCTCGTTAAGTTGCTCTCGACTCTGTAGCTAATTGGTTTGTTAGCTCCTCACAGGGGTCTTCCTTAACTGGTGATCATTAGTGAACATCTGATTGTTCTGGGAACACCGGAGGAAGAGTTTTTTAATAAGAGATTTGGTTAGTGAGGTCTGTTCACGGATAACTCGGTGGACCATTGTTAAGTCAGTTGGTACAATAGATCAAACCAAAATAAATTAAATCCACAGATGGATGATTCCGTACGTAGTCGTACGATACATGTAGATCAAGGGGAAGTTCAAGTCAACTCAGTGTCCTCTCAGGAGGAATGAAGACGTAGATTGTGTGTTTAGGTTTAAAAACATTACCTGCAGGGGTCCTTTTACGAGAAGATGGTTGAACAAACCCGGTGTCCAAACCTAAACTGTTGATGGATAAAAGGCCTTCTTAAATAACGAAATTGAGCATTTATTAAAACAGTCGTAGATGTAATTTCGAAATGTTTATTAAATAATCTTTGTTTAAATGCGACTCAAATAACATAAAAAATGAATTGCTGCTTTAGTGCGGCTGGAGTGAGGCATCAATCGTAGGTGAGTTGCACATGATATTTTAATCTTTGTCCTGCACCCACACAGGCCGTATGCCGCGACGATGAGACGGAGGATCCATCATACATTGCGGGTAATGGACATACTTCCATAGTTCAAACGTCCACACAGTACATGTGCTTACTGGAACGTTCTGAATAACTTTCAATCATGTGTGAGTCTGTGAATGTTTGACTCCGGAGTCACAGAAAAATGTCAAGTGTGTTACTGAACAAGATCTTGGTACAAGAACCCGGGTCTACTATGAATTGAAAGAGGAGTTTCGCCACCCGATGATGATGTCATCAGACTGCGTGTTCATTGGTCACATTCAGCTTCTTAGACTGTCTATGCCTGGGCTGTCGATCACACATGTTTTATATCTACCAAACTGTATAATACAAGCAGTATCAAATTCCCAACAATGTTTCTTAACCGTTGTTTTATCTCAAGGTCAAGGTGACCCGAAGGCCTGAAAAAACAAAGTGTGTTTGTGGTATCCCTTGTGTTGTCTCTGGGTCGAGATGAACGACCTCCATGGCATCCAGAAACACATATGCAGTGGCGGAGGTCGTTCATCTTGACCCATAGACAGCACAAGACTTGACTCAGAGATGACACAAGGGTTAACTTTTAGCCAGTTCACCTTCTTGCATGTATTTCAGTTCTCATTTTCATTATTTGCTAACGACACGATGGATGACAGTTTATTTTGGTTACATTTATTATATATTGCTTCGTCATGATTCATATTTAGATGATTATTGGAGGCAGATCTCTGGTTCTCTTTCAATTCATCATTTTCTAAGAGAATATCATGCATTTGTTATCAGAATATATTGATATAATAGGCCTGTACATGTCATATCAATGGAGTTTTATAATTTATAAAAACATTAAAACATTAACACTGACCTTTTAAAGTTTTTAAATTTGTATGTAGTTTTAACTGTGTATTGACCTGTTGTTTAAGCGCTTTGTGACCATGGTCTGTGAAATGAGCTTTACAAATATAAATTACTTACTTACTTACTTGATTTAATTCTGTTGTATGTAAACATATATTAATGTGTCTTTTGTAATCCATAACAATCATTTATACTGTACTATATATACAGCATATATATTTTACATTTAAAACCCCCCGAAAACTATATAGAAGACTTTATATTCTAAATATGATCCAAAAAGTACTGTACCTCTCGTTTTTTTTTTCTTTTTCTTTATTTATTCTCACATAATTGACACCAGAGAGATTATTCTGAACACGGAGCAGGCTACAAGAGAGTTATTGCTTTTTTTAGCTAAATATTTATACATAAATGGTAACAGACTATATATTTTGTTGAGGAGAGTTTTTTTATGACAATTATATTGTGAAATGATTAAATAGGATTTATTCTTCAAGAGGCACAGTTAAGTGTTTTTGTGTGAATTCTGAATATGGGTTTTATGAATATGAGTCAAAGCCTGTTGAAAAACCTTTGACTCGATCCCAAAAACACTCCAGAATATGGTCACCCTAGCTAGTGTTCAGATACTCATGGCAACACAAATGGAAATAAGTGACAACAACTTCTTCCCTGAACTATTCCTTTTTATTCTGAAACAACAAAATAAATGACGATGCTCTAGAGTCTAGACAGAGAAAAAACAACAACATGAGCACAGAAGAGTCTGAATCAGCTGACGGCGTCTTGTTGAGCATGCGAGGGGCTTTTTCTAAGATGAATTATTCATTTATTTAAGAGCTGAAGGCAAACAGTGGCAAACGTGTGACGATGAACACAAATGTTCAAACTGAATAAATGTGTCAATGAAGGAAGAATCATGAAATGGATCCTGATCAATGAAGTCAGTAAAAAATACAACTTTGACAAGAAGGATTCTGATGCTTGTTCTATTTTTATGCACACAAAGAATCACACGCATGTACCATTTTGTACAGTTTTGAAAGGTCATGGTGCTGCTGTTTTGTGCATGTGACCCCTCAGCACTCACCCCTGCCAGTCAACAAGGCTGGTCATAATGCTGTGGTTGAATAAAGGACTAATGACATGTTCCTTGTATATATGTTTGCTGTCGGGGGCCTGGACTTATTCTGATGACAATGACATGAGGAGGTCAAAGGTCAAGTGGACCTCATCAAGTCACCGACTCTATTGTCACTGTGGTGAGCAGACCTGGTCAGAACTTGAGGTTGAGCAGAGCCTTGGTTATGGTTCTGATGCTGGTGAGCTTGAGGCCGTAGATGAGCGGGTTGAAGAGCGGCTGTATGGTGAGCCAGTACAGCGACATGAAGATCCGGAGGACGGGGGGCACCATACCCACGTCGAAGCGGCTCAGCAGGATCTCGAAAAAGGTACCGAACGAGAAGTTGATGAGCGACGCCATGTGAGGTGTGACCGTCGTGATCACTTTTTTCCGGGTCTGCGGGGAGGCCGAGAAGCAGACCCGCAGGATCTTGGTGTAGGAGAAGATGCACAGCACCACCGGGCATAAAACCACGACGAACGTGTTGAACAGTCCGGTGATGTTGTAGGAAAGTGTGTCGGAGCACGCCAGCCTCACGATCCGGTAGTTGTCGCAGTAAACTTTTGGGATGACGTTGCCGCAGAGTTGCAGCCGCATCGAGACCAAGATGACGCCGAGACACAGGCCGCACCCCACGATCCAGGGCAGAGCGATGAGCAGGGCCGTGCGGGTCACGCCCATCTTCACGTAGTACTGCAGAGGGTGGCAGATGGCGAGGTAGCGGTCGTACGACATGGTGGATAACATGAGGAACTCCACGGAGGCGTACGAGTACAGACAGTGGATCTGCAGGAAACACAGGTTGAACGAGACCGTGTGAACCCGGGATAGGATCTGCACCAGAAGGAAGGGGAAAAGGGCTGAGCTCCCGTAGAGCTGGTTCAGGAACATGCTGCAGAGGAACATGTACATGGGCTCGTGGAGACTCCGGTTCACGTAGATGATCCAGATCAGAAATATGTTGGAGAATAAAACCGTCGCGTAGAGCACCAGCAGCAGCAGGAAGACGGCGTATCGGACCGGCCCGATGTCCGTGTACGCCGTCAGGACGAAGAATGTCACTTGAGTGGAGTTCTTCATCTCTGCTAGGATCGCACGTCCGGCTTCTTTTCAACCTTCAGGTGAGCACGGACGGGAGAAGGGGGCGGGGGGGGGGGGCGCCCCCTCAACAAGCCGCTGTCGACAAATCAGAGCCCAGTCCGACCAAGCATGATGCAACAATGACAAAGTCAAAGAGTCGAGTTAAGATGGTCACGAAGTCGAGGTCAAAAGTTGCACCGCCAGGACATCCGCACTCTAGGCCCGGGAGCCAAATCCAGCAGCCAAGTCATAAAATATGTAAGTAAATATGTCAGAGTTTAAGACAAGATAAGGTACAGAGATGATTTACGTCAAGAACTACACAGAGACTTGTCACTGTACAGCACTTTGTGATGACTGTTGTTGTTTTTAAAGCGCTTTATAAATAAAGTTGAGTTGAGTGAGAGAGAGAGACTCTTAACTATAGTAAAACTGATGTTAAAGGAAAGAAAATGGTTGGGAATCTGATACTCCTTATTAAAGACAGTTTGGTAAATAGGAATGTGACTGATGACGACGCAGACTGATGACATCATCATGAAGTCGACGAAGATCTTGTTCAGTAACACACTCACACACACACTTGACTCAAACATGAGTAAATGTTATCGTGTGGATTTTTAATATGTGGAAGTAGATCAATATTTTTTTATGGAATATGTTGTTGTTTTTTGGGGTATCTTTTTTAATAATTGAATTTAATCATGTTCATTGTTGTTGTTTTTTTAATGATTTAATTAATAAACACAAAATGGTCGTTGTTTTACACATACAGTTAGATATTGTAAATGCAAAAAATCAAAATTACAATTAAATTAAATCAAATATTTAAAAAATTGTAGCCATTTAGTATTAAATATAAATATGTCCTGAGGTCTCCAGAGGGATTAATGAAGTCTATCTAATTATATCTTGTTTTGGTTTATAATTTTAGTTCCACCAGAAAATACGATTTCTTTGGAATCCGCCATGATGAACTTACATGTCACTGCCAATGAAATGCTTAAGAAAACATTAAATAAAAACAATTTCCGAAACGGGGCAAACTGCTGTACTTCAATATTTCTTGCTTTAAGCGAGAAAGAGAACCTGCATGAATGAGAATCTACATGAACATTAGAAAATGCCTTTATCATCATCAGTGAACGATAGCTTATCATTGGACAGTGTGTGTGCAGAAACTTGGACTTGGACTTCTCTCTTCACATCCATACCAACCTTTGACCTCAGTACCTTCCCAGCCGCTCCATACACAGGCCTGTTATGGACCTGGTCTAAGGCCAAACACACTTCAAAGCCCTGCTGACCTGTTTGTGAGTCATCCTGTGGGTCTACAGAGGATGAACGACTAATGGTCTAATGACCTTCAGAGGGAATTGAGGGACAAACATGTTTACATCTACTGTGACCACTGGGACCCTTCCTGGAAAATAAACACCAGAGGGTCCCTGAGGTCCTGCTGAGGTCCCTCTGACTCTCAGGGATCTCTAGCACAAACACAATTTCGGTTATTACTCTGGACCCTCGACTGTTATGCGACGCCTGTTGTCGTCACATGACACTCACCTGTCACATGGCCATCACTTTCATCACATGACACTTACCTGTCACATGGTCCTCACTTACATCACATGACACTCACCTGTGACATGGCCATCACTTTCATCACATGACACTCATGAACAGCGAAGACGAGTACAGGAGTCTGATACGTGACTTTGTGGACTGGAGTGAGAGGAACCACTTGCAGCTGAACAAAGACCAAGGGGCTGGTCTTGGACTTCGGGAGGTCCAGGACAAAGCCACGTCCAGTGTCCATCAGAGGTGATGAGGTGGAGATAGTGGACAACTATAAGTACCTCGGTGTGTGGATGGACAGTAAACTGGACTGGTCCTGCAACACAGACCATGTATATAAGAACGTTCAGAGTAGACTGTACTTTCTGAGGAGGCTCCGATCATTTAACATCTGCAAGAAGCTCCTCTGCATGTTCTACCAGTCTGTGGTGGCCAGTGTCCTGTTTTATGCTGTGGTGTGTTGGGGTAGGAATGTGTCCAAGAGGAGTGTCAACAGGTTGGACAGGTTGATCAGAAAGGCTGGTTCTGTGGTTGAAGTTGGACTCACTGGTGACAGTTGCTGAGAGGAGATCACTGGACAAACTACTGTCCATCATGGATGATGACAGTCGTCCTCTCAACACTGTCATCAGTGAGCAGAGAAGCAGATGGAGAGCATGAATGCTCCGTCCCATGATGCAACACTAATAGACTCAAGGACTCATTCATTCCTCGTGCATTTAGACTGTTTAATTCTGAGTTTGGGGGCAGGAGTGGAGTGAAAGTATCATGATGTTCTATTCTATGTTAATCTTTGTATCCTTTGTCTTTGTTATTTTTCTTTGATCTATGTTCTTTATCTTTAGACTTAGATTGTGTCATCTTGTTGTTTCTTCTTTGTTCTTATTTTCATTTTTATGAATAAATGCTGTATTGCTGTGTCTGATTGGAAAAAAAACAATTTCAATAAAGTTCATCACATGACACTGACCTGTCACATGACCCTTAATTTCCTCACATGACACTCACCTGTCACATGACCTGTAATTTCCTCACATGACACTCACCTGTCACATGACCCTCACTTTCATCACATGACACTCACCTGTCACATGACCTGTAATTTCATCACGACACTCACCTAACACATGGCCCTCACTTTCATCACATGACACTCACCTGTCACATGACCCTCACTTTCATCACAAGACACTCACCTGTCACGTGGCCCTCACTTTCATCACATGACACTCACCTGTCACATGGCCCTCACTTTCATCACATGACACTCACCTGTCACATGACCCTCACTTTCATCACATGACACTCACCTGTCACTTGGCCATCACTTCCATCACATGACACTCACCTGTCAAATGACCCTCACTTTCATCACATGACAATCACCTGTCACATGACCCTCACTTACATCACATGACACTCACCTTTCTCATGACCTTCGCTTTCATCACGACACTCACCTGTCACATGACCATCACTTTCATCACATGACACTCACCTGTCACTTGGCCATCACTTCCATCACATGACACTCACCTGTCACATGACCCTCACTTTCATCACATGACACTCACCTGTCACATGACCCTCACTTACATCACATGACACTCACCTTTCTCATGACCTTCGCTTTCATCACGACACTCACCTGTCACATGACCATCACTTTCATCACATGACACTCACCTGTCACATGACCCTCACTTTCATCACATGACACTCACCTGTCACATGACCCTCACTTTCATCACATGACACTCACCTGTCACATGACCCTCACTTTCATCACATGACACTCACCTGTCACATGACCCTCACTTCCATCACATGACACTCACCTGTCACATGACCATCACTTTCATCACATGACACTCACCTGTCACATGACCATCACTTTCATCACATGACACTCACCTGTCACATGACCCTCACTTACATCACATGACACTCACCTGTCACATGACCCTCACTTTCATCACATGACACTCACCTGTCACATGACCCTCACTTTCATCACATGACACTCACCTGTCACATGACCCTCACTTACATCACATGACACTCACCTTTCTCATGACCTTCGCTTTCATCACGACACTCACCTGTCACATGACCATCACTTTCATCACGACACTCACCTGTCACATGACCATCACTTTCATCACATGACACTCACCTGTCACATGACCCTCACTTACATCACATGACACTCACCTGTCACATGACCCTCACTTTCATCACATGACACTCACCTGTCACATGACCCTCACTTTCATCACATGACACTCACCTGTCACATGACCCTCACTTACATCACATGACACTCACCTTTCTCATGACCTTCGCTTTCATCACGACACTCACCTGTCACATGACCATCACTTTCATCACGACACTCACCTGTCACATGACCATCACTTTCATCACGACACTCACCTGTCACATTGCTTTTTCTCTCATCCAAGCTCTGAGTTCAGGTTCAGGTTCAGGCTGCTCATGGTTGTCAAGCCATGTTGTCAAGCTGACAGGTGTGGGGGGCGTGGCCTGCTGACAGGGTCCCCCGTCTTGCCAGGGGTATAAGTTGAGCGGCTGTGACTCCACAGTGGCATGTAGAGGTTTTGCCAATGCACCCTCGTGTGCAGCGTCACGTGTGAAAATGGAGAACAACAGCGACATTGTCTTTGTGCTTCACGGACTCAACGTCTCACTGTTCCACCGGCAGGTGTACTTTACCTGCGCCCTGGCCTCGTACCTCCTCACCATCTTCGTCAACGTGACTCTGATCGTGACGGTGTGCGTGGATGTGGCACTGCACAAGCCGCTCTACATTTTCCTGTCCAATCTGTGCCTGAACGGGCTATTGGGGGCCTCCAGCTTCTACCCCAAACTTCTGCACGACCTCTTGGCCGAGGCCCACGTCGTGTCCTACAACGCCTGCCTGGTGCAGATGGTCTTCACCTACACCTACATCTTCATCGAGTACTGCCTTCTCACCGCCATGGCGTACGACCGCTACGTGGCCATCTGCAAGCCACTGCAGTACCACAGCGTGATGACCACACAGAAGGTCGTGCAGCTGCTGCTCTTCAGCTGGACCTTTCCGGTTCTGGAGTCCGTGATCGGCATGTTTCTGACGGCCCGGCTGCCGCTGTGTGGGAACGAGATCCACAAACTCTTCTGCACCAACTGGGATGTGGTGAAGCTTTCGTGCAGCGACACCACCGTCAACAACATCTATGGCTTCGTGCTCATAGTGTCGCATGTGTCTCAGGCCCTGTTCATCCTGTTGTCCTACGCTCACCTGGTGCGCGCCTCGCTCAGCTCCTGCTCCAGCCGCAGGAAGGTGGCGCAGACGTGCCTGCCGCACCTGGTGGCGCTGGTCATCTTCACCACCATGCTGGTGGTTGACTGCTTGTTCTCTCGCTATGGTGGGAATCTGCTGGCTCTGCAGAACATGACGGCGGTAGAGTTCCTAGTGGTGACGCCTCTGATCAACCCCATCATTTATGGCATCAACCTGCAGCAGATACGCATGCGGGTCCTCCACAGTTTCAGTATCAAAGCCTGCAGAGACACCAGGGCCTAATGAGCAGACACGTGAGGATGAACTGGTTCGGACTTTATTGGTCATCTGACGCAAACAAACATTCACATTGTGATACAAAAATAAATATCGGGAGAGTTCAGCTTTGTTGTCACTTGTCGACACACCAGACAGGATGTGACATCGCAGTAAGGGGGGGGCTAATCATGGCGGCGGGTTAGGTGGTTCTTCTCCGGCTCCAGGAAGTCGTTCACCAGGGCGGTGGTTACTGTTTGGAGCTCTTCCTCCAGACGGATGATGTCACTGCAGACAGAAGGATGACATCACAGAGTCAGAGCTCGAGGGGTGAGGCCGTGGCCAGAGATCACTACACAGAATGCGTCCGATGTTTCGTCATCTTAAACAAAAACTTTCTTTTCTGTGATGATTTTGTCCACATGGTTGCCTCTCTGAGAAAACATTCTTAAAGTGGACGCCATTTTTAATATGCTTAGACACTTACAGGAAAGTCACAGAAGTGTTTTGACACCTTGTGAAAAAAGTCTTACAGCACCAGCCTGACACCTGGTGGCCACAAAAGCAGTACCTTAAGCTTGGCTGAAGTCTAGCACTGACCTTTGACCTGGGGCCGCACACAGCTCACTGTAGAATTTGATTTTGGGTTCCGTGCCGCTCGTCCTCAACGTCGCAGTGACTCCGTTCTGCATAGTGAAGGTGATCATCTGACTGGACCGGGTGACCGGTAGAACCTGCACAAAAAGTCCCAGATCAAGACATGCTGCATCTTCGTACCGGCAAGTGCTCAGAACTCGTACGGAGCGATGGTCCGGCTGGCTGCTGTCATATCCTGTGGTCACATCCCGCACATCAACTATCTGGACTCCGCCGCAGACCTTCGGGTACGAACTGTTGCCGTCAAAGTTCCTGATCCGGGTGAAGATGGTTTGAATGGTTTGTGGATCGTGGCAGGTGACGTAGGAGGTGCTGGAGACGTGACAACCGTACCTGCCGTAAAGAAGCAAGGCATAGTAAACGTCCAAAAGACGACCCAGATTTACTTAACAGGCTAACTAGCTTGCGAGCTCCCAACCACTCTTAGCAAAAGCCTGAGAATGTTCTCTTACGTCTGGTAGATGTTGTGCAGCTGCTGGGTCAGAGTGAGGTCCTGGTCCTGGAGATAACAGCTCATTTCGGCCACAACGGCAGCAGAGCTCACGCCATCCTTTTCCGGGACCACACCTCCACACAAAAAACCTGCCATCACAAAGGACAGGAGTAAGGAGTTGTCTGAGCTAGTTAGTTAGGCATCCACCCACCGATGGACTCCTCAAAAGCAAAAAGGACGTTTTTTCCTTCTTTGGTCAGTTCGTCAATTCTGTTTCCGACCCACTTGAATCCCGGAAGAGTTTCCTGATGGACAATAGTATGTTGTGTAATAACTATATCAATATTCCAAAGCACTGTATTGTTTTTAAATAAACAATTGACCACAAATATTTGCCGCATGTTTTTTCTGTTGCAATTACACTTCCGGCCGCTAGATGGCCACAGTCATACCCTGTGAGTTCAATTCATTCAACCAAAAGAGAGGAACAATCACGAGATGTCATTGAAATGTCAAATCGTTCTGATGGAAGTTCTGCGTATCGATTCGCATTTAATCATATTGTGAGCTGAACAATTGTATTGTGAGATTAATGTAACGCTAAAGCCCTAGTGAGCACCTCAAAGTGGAAGCCTTCCACACGAGCAAGGGTCTGTAGGATCTTGGAGGACACTGTGGTGGCTAGCATGTAGGGGAACTGGGAGCTGTGGGGGTTCGGGTGAGTCTTCTTCCAGTTGATCATCATCCACCAGCCGAGCAGAGCCGCCAGCTCGTTGCCGGAGAAAACCTTCCAGCTCCTGTAGCACAAAGAGACCAGACAGAGTTCCCACAGCCCTCGCAAACTGTCACAAACCCGTCGGTGTTCTCAGCTACAGCCAGACGATCTGCGTCTGGGTCCGTCGCCATCACCACTCGGGCGTTTTCACGCTCCGCCAAGCGCAGAGCTAGATCCTACGAGAGACATGATGACATTGGGACTGCACCAGACTCAAGCGAGATGCAAGCAGACTTACCAGAACCGAAGCCCCCTCTTCGGGGTTGGGGCAGTGCAAAGTGGGGAAGTCTGGGTCAGGGTCTTTCTGCTCCGGGACGGGGATCGGCGGGACAAAGCCAAACGTACCAAACGCCTGCTGGACGAAGACATGGCCCACGCCGTGGAAGGACGAGTGGACAAACTTCAGAGGACAGCGGCTGTTGAGGGCCCTGACACAAGACTGTACCTTAAGACCGTCTGAAGTCACTTCCTGTCCAGCCTTAACACCATGACGACATGGGAGCAAACAACTTTGCGAGGCATCACCTGTGGTAGCAGAGCGAGGAGACGTCCTCCATGTAGCAGCGGTTGATCTCCACCAACGGGTCTGTCCTCAAGGAGCTGGTCCCTGCAAGCATGTCGTCCCAGCAGGTGGCGCTCCAGGGCTCCAGCTGCTCGTCGATGCACCGCAGGATCTCTTTGTCCCGAGGCGAACAGATTTGAGCGCCATTGCTCCAGTAAACCTGCAGGGGGTGTGTATTGTTAAGAATCTGGGGATACAATTCATATCAACAATGTATAACATATACACAACATACAGCGATTTCCTTCTTCCTAGCTGCAGAGGACATCATAACCACTGCCATCTAGCGTCTAGAAAGTCAATTGCAACACGAAAATAATTCTGAGATTATTTGCATGAACATTGTAAATTTAATAGAAATCAGTTGCAATTGGCTGAAAAATTGACACTATAACACTTTTAACTCCATGAATGATCAAGAAACAATAAAATATATTAAAACTAAACTTTTTCATATATATTATTGTTTTTAACCAGGGAAACGCAGTCCTTCAGCTACTAAACATAGAGATGCTGGTCGTTTACCTTGTAACCATTGTCTTCTCTGGGGTTGTGCGAGGCCGTCACCATGACCCCAGCAGCGGCGCCCAGCTTCTTCACAGCGTACGACTGGAAACACAAGCAGATGTGAGGCTGCACTCGGACACGATGAGCAAAGAGTTCCTCACCACGTACGGCGTGGGGACCATAGCGGAGAACAGGTGGACGGGGACGTCCCGGCTGAGCATCACAGCGGCGGTCAGTGAGGCAAGACTGGAACACAGACACAAGACTTGCTTCCACTGTCATCACGGTGACGGCAAGTGTTTACCGGCGGCTGCTGCAGTCGCTCCTCTGCTGTCCGCGGTTGTCGAAGCCAACTACCACACCCTGGCTGGCGAGATCCGGCTGAGTCCTTAGCAGGTAGCTGTAGAGACCCTGGATAGAACACAATGCCGCATTGGCAAATTCAATTTGGAGGCCCGGAACTAATTAGTATAGACCAACCTGGGTGGACTGGATAACGGTGAGGTCGTTAATGCGGTTGAACCCTGCTCCCATCTGCGCCCGCAGTCCAGCTGTCCCAAAACTCATTCTGCTGCAGAGTCTTGACCTCAGGTCTTCAACCCGACCAGCTTGCAGGAGGGACTCGACTTGGTCCCGGGTTCGACCATTCTGTGGAGGAGAGGACCAAATTCATGTGTGTGCATTTCTGTGGCCATAAGTCCGGATTGAAGCGGGACAGTCCGGAATTTTAAAGCTTTGCCCGGTTCTTCTCAAGCCAGACGCTCATTTGTCCTCCTTATTGGAGTTTCACAAGAATGCAACGCTGTGGATCGTCCAATAGTATACGTTTTTTATTGACATGGAAAAAAAAAGATTGGATGCAAATAATTGGCTATACACGGTGTCACTCAATTATCTGATTTCTCATTGGTTGAAAAGGTAAACAAGCACCCATTTGTGTACACACTTGTAGGTACATTTCATTTGCACATTTAAGGTAATATATGTTCTGATTGGTGGACATATATAATAAATATATACAAATACTCAGGTTTTCCCCCCTCTTTTGTTACACATACATCGGATACGTTATAAATTGTCTTGTGATGAACATTATCTCAGAATGTATAGGGATACCATAGTTATCAAGTACATTTACATTTGCATATTCCACATTAGAGTTGTATGTTGAGGTTTTTCTTTCCTCACTCAAAACCTCGAGGTGTCCTTATTTTTTTGGTGTTGTGGAAAAGGACATCCTTTCAGTCAAGTGGTCTTAATGTTTCGAGGTGAGGAGTTTGATTCGCTCTCAAATACTAAATCGGATCTTTCTAACAGCTACTGATATCTCTCTGGACTAAACTCAACCTCTTGGCCTTATCGAAGTAGTCCTGAACCCTGAAAAATATCGTCTGCCTGCCAGTCCGCACTGCGGGGTTCAGTATCGCTATAACGGCTCAACAAAACCATCAGGCGGATAACGTTTTTAAAAACGGTACAAACCGGGCTCCATCGTTTTCGTAAATCACAGGTTTTCACTGCGTTAAAAAACTGGACGGAGATTCCGGATCATACCTTGTCCCAGGTGAGCCACTGCAGCACCGCTTTATCCAGCTGAGGGTCGCCGGTGCTCCTGCGGCGCACGTTGGCGTTCAGGTCCCCGTTATCGTCCTCCATTCAAAAGCCTCCGAAAAAAAGGCAACGCGAACCTAGCTCCCCGGTTCCATGAGCACAGCTCACGGCTAACAGACGCAGAGTCGTGTTACACTTCGGATCTAAATACAGCGTGTGATAGCGGGGAGCCAACAATCTGCGCCTTTCAGTTTGTAAACAATTCACATCCGCCAGAGCCGTTTCCGGTCACCCTCCACAATAAAAGCCTCTTCACGCACACACCGTTTCCGTCACAATGTTATGGTGATGACTCGGCAGTAAAAACATCTTCTCCACCAAAACACAAACAATATATCGCTTGATTCATTTTTATTGGGGGTTCTGAGGCAGGAGAACGCGAGCGTCCCAAGCAGGACTTCAGGGCTTCAGCTCCTCCAACAGCCTGCAACCAAAGTTCTGTGTGAAGACGTCAAGCAGGTGCGGGACGGTCTCGTCCACGGTCACGTGACGCTGCAGCTCGGCGCTCAGTGACGTCACGCCTTTGCCCTCCACGCCGCACGGCACGATGTGGTCGAACCAGCTCAGGTCCGTGCTGCAGTTCAGAGCGAAGCCGTGGGACGTCACGTAGCGGCCACAGTGGATTCCTGCCAGGAGGAGAGAGAGAGAGAGAGAGGGGGGTCAGGAGGGTCACCAGCAGTGGGGTACAACTTCCTACTGACCTATGGCGCAGATCTTGTTTTCTCCGACCCACACACCTGTGTGAGGAGACGTGGAGGCTGGGATTTGGAACCTCCTGCACACTTCTATGACGGTCTTTTCCAGCTCAGCCACGTACCAGCGGACGCTCTGAGGGACCAGATGACAATGAGACAACATCTTCGAAAGACCTCCACTCAGACTACCACAAGTCTTTACTCAAACCACCACATGTCTTTAGTCAAACCACCACACACACATGCACATCTTTTCTCTAATCACCACACACATCTTTACTAAAAAAAAACACACACACCTGTACTCAAACCACCACAACCACATGCACATCTTTTCTCTAATCACCACACACATCTTTACTCAAACCACCACACACATCTTTACTCAAACCACCACGCACATCTTTAATCAAACCACCAGACACACTTTTACTCAAACCACCACACACACCTTTACTCAAACCACCACACACATCTTTACTCAAACCACCACAACCACATGCACATCTTTTCTCTAATCACCACACACATCTTTACTCAAACCACCACGCACATCTTTAATCAAACCACCACACACACTTTTACTCAAACCACCACACACACCTTTACTCAAACCACCACACACTTCTTTACTCAAACCACCACACACTTCTTTACTCAAACCACCACACACATCTTTACTCAAACCACCACACACATCTTTACTCAAACCACCACGCACATCTTTACTCAAACCACCACACACATCTTTACTCAAACCACCACGCACATCTTTACTCAAACCA
The DNA here is from genome assembly GCF_982586985.1 of Callionymus lyra. Classification (NCBI taxonomy): domain Eukaryota; kingdom Metazoa; phylum Chordata; class Actinopteri; order Syngnathiformes; family Callionymidae; genus Callionymus; species Callionymus lyra. Next base: position 16,551,097 of record NC_141824.1, on the reverse strand, counting down.
CCACACACACCTTTACTCAAACCACCACACACTCCTTTACTCAAACCACCACACACTTCTTTACTCAAACCACCACACACATCATTACTCAAACCACCACACACACCTTTACTCAAACCACCACACACACCTTTGCTCAAACCACTACACACTTCTTTGCTCAAACCAACACACACATCATTACTCAAACCAACACACTTCTTTGCTCAAACCAACACAAACTTCTTTAATCAAACCACCACGAACCTCTTTACTCAAACCACCACACACATCTTTACTCAAACCAACACACTTCTTCAATCAAACCAACACAAACTTCTTTAATCAAACCACCACGAACCTCTTTACTCAAACCACCACGCACATTTTTACTCAAACCACCACACACTTCTTTACTCAAACCACCACACACACCTTTACTCAAACCACCACACACATCTTTACTCAAACCACCACACACACCTTTGCTCAAACCACTACACACTTCTTTGCTCAAACCAACACACACATCTTTACTCAAACCAACACACTTCTTCAATCAAACCAACACAAACTTCTTTAATCAAACCACCACGAACCTCTTTACTCAAACCACCACACACATCTTTACTCAAACCAACACACTTCTTCAATCAAACCAACACAAACTTCTTTAATCAAACCACCACGAACTTCTTTACTCAAACCACCACACACATCTTTACTCAAACCGCCACACACTTCTTTACTCAAACCACCACACACACATGCACATTTTTTCTCTAACCACCACACACACCTTTACTCAAACCACCACAAACATCTTTACTCAAACCACCACACACACCTTTACTCAAACCACCACACACTTCTTTACTCAAACCACCACACACACCTTTACTCAAACCACCACACACATTTTTACTCAAACCACCACACACTTCTTTACTCAAACCACCACACACACCTTTACTCAAACCACCACACACATCTTTACTCAAACCGCCACACACTTCTTTACTCAAACCACCACACACACATGCACATCTTTTCTCTAACCACCACACACACCTTTACTCAAACCACCACAAACATCTTTACTCAAACCACCACACACACCTTTACTCAAACCACCACACACTTCTTTACTCAAACCACCACACACACCTTTACTCAAACCACCACACACATCTTTACTCAAACCACCACACACATCTTTACTCAAACCACCACACACACCTTTGCTCAAACCACCAGACACTTCTTTGCTCAAACCATCACACACATCTTTACTCAAACCACCACGAACCTCTTTACTCAAACCACCACACACATCTTTACTCAAACCAACACACACTTCTTAATCAAACCAACACAAACTTCTTTAATCAAACCACCACGAACCTCTTTACTCAAACCACCACACACACCTTTACTCAAACCACCACAAACATCTTTACTCAAACCACCACACACATCTTTACTCAAACCACCACACACACCTTTACTCAAACCACCACAAACATCTTTACTCAAACCACCACACACTTCTTTGCTCAAACCAACACACACATCTTTACTTAAACCACCACGAGCCTCTTTACTCAAACCACCACACACATCTTAAATCAAACTAACACACACATCTTTACTTAAACCACCACAAACCTCTTTACTCAAACCACCACACACATCTTCAATCAAACCACCACACACATCTTCAATCAAACCACCACACACATCTTATTCCCAGGTCACATACCTTCTTGAAGAAACTAAGGTGAAGAACCGGGTAGCAGACCAGCTGTCCAGGACCATGGAAAGTGATGAGTCCTCCTCTGTTGGTCTGGTGCACCTCAGCCCCGAGCCCACGAAGGTCCTCCAGCAGCGGGGCAGGGTAGGGTTTCTGGCGGATCCCGGTGGTGTAGACTGGCGGGTGCTCGCAAAGGAACAAGGCGTTCGCGGGATTGGTCTGGTGTCGTTTCACGTAAACCTGCTGCAGGTGCAGCGCCTCCAGGTATGACACCAGACCCAAACGAAACACCTGCACCTGAGGCAGACCGACCCGCATGATGCGGAATCTAAGTAAGTAAGTAAGTAATGCTTATTTCTAGAGTCGAACAGAGCGTCAAGTTACGTGACAACTCTTCATAATACCAGTTTAAATTAAAAGTAAACAGAACAGAGTCATTCAAGTGACTCAAGTGATCTCCAAGAGGTCTCCAGAGTCTCGGACACTTGTCAAAGTCACGTGTTGTTACCGATTTGCGTTCACGCTCAGGTTTAGTTTAAAGCACATTACTTTACCATTTAAAACACGTGATGTTCACTGATGACTCTGACATCAACTTTCCTGAATAAAAACTACGTAGACGATGTCAAATCCCTTCAATATGGGTCCGAAAGGACACCAGAGAAGTGCTTGAAAGTATTCTCAAGCGGAAGTGATGTTTTATTTACTGGCCGACTGACGACTTTCGAGCGCGTTTGTAGTCAATCTGTAGTTTTCTCTTCTCTTTATCTTCACAAGCGTTAAAACAATAATTGAATCATGTTTATGTGCCATGTGCATGAAAAAAAGGGATGGTCACACGTTAAAGTTGTGTAAATGTATTCAAGTTTGTATGTTTGTAAAGTATTGCTGTGAAAATTGGTGTGTTTTCAAGGTTTTAAGGTTAACAATTAAACATTAAAATGATCATCAATATGGACGTCGTCAGAGTCGTGTTATTTTTTTTGCTAACATGAAGGATGTATTTACTCAAGACAGAATATGCCATAATCGCAGGGGTTAAACGCAGGGGTAAAGCATCCTTATTGCTAAGAGGCTATAATAGTGACCACGACAGAGATCGACGAGAACCAACCGTGCCTATGGCTGGAGGTAAGAGGTTAATCCAAACGCTGAAATCTAATACAAATGATGAATTTCTCTCTTTGCGCTTGATGGATCTACTGACTCCTTTAAGAAACATATTAAGACGTTTTTATTTGTTCAGTATTTCCTTGATTTTCTGGAACTCCTGTTGTGTTATCAGTATTATCTTGACCCTTTAAAGTATATACTTTATTGAATATTGTTTTGATTGTTTAAGCGCTTTGTGACCCAGGTCCGGAAAAGCGCTATACAAATAAAAAATACTTACTTACTTACTTATATTAGGTGTGGATTTACCTGACTAATACCTGGTAATCACGTGACTTTAAATGGTTGAACATGTGGACAAAATTGTGTTTGTTTTGACCAAATAGATGTCATGTTCAAAAACTGTGAATGAATGTTGCGATACCAATTTATACCACTTGGATGCGCTGTTCGAGTTGAGCGAAACGTTCCCGATCACACGAAGAAAAACATGAGCGAGTTTGAGACCACGCCCACGGAGATCTGTCGTCATGGCTCTGACGCGTAAGTACATTTGCCAGTAAACAACTTTTAAATATCAATTACATTAAGATTATTGAACTTTCCGTGTGAAACAAAAAGTCCTCCCCTCTTCCAACTTATTGAATGAAACACGGATGAGCATGTTTACAGAAAAAGTGTTTGTGTTACGAATATAAATGCGATCCAGAATGAGTTAAATATAAAAACGGTTATATTTTGACCCGGAACCCACCTCAACCGCGGACTTACGACACTGTTGTCACTGAGGGGCGACAAAGCTTTGACACATTCTGAAAGATGAACTTCCTACTTCCGGGTTTCGCCCTCACGCGTCCAATCGATGACCGGGTCTTGATTCCCATCTCGGGGCTACGACCTGCTTTTTTTATTAATGTTTAGGGAGATTTTTTTATATTGTTTTTTTCCTTTCTTGTATTGTCTTATTCTGAAAGGCTAGGGCGGCTGTTGGCGGGCTGCTCGTTCGGGAGGGCGGGGTTTGTTTTCACTCAGAGTCGTCAGGTAAGATGGCGACCAACGGGTCGGCCGAGCGACCTGGCGGAGCGTCCAGCGCCAGCCCGGCGGATCCCTCCGCCCCGGGAGCCAGGCTAAGGTCCAGGTCCAGGGCAAGGTCGCGACCCGAGACGAAGAACTCCGCCAAAGCTCAGTCCGGCCGCAGCTCACCCTGTCGGCACCTGGCCTCCCCGACCAGGGATCACTCCTGCATCAGCGAGCGCTTCCAGAGGTGGAGTGGAGCCTGGAGGAGCAGCGGCGGGATCAGCAGGAGAGACGGTGAGAGCCGCGGAGGGGAGCACCACCAGAAAACTATAGAATTAATAGGATAAAAATTAAAGTTGTTCTGAACGAGTCTCGTAACTGAAGGCAACATCTCTCCGAACTCGTCCGGACTTGTTCTGTTGACTAGTGACAAGGACTTTAACCAGAGTGACGTCACTCTGTGTTGTGACTTTGAAACATCTAAAATGTTAAAATTAATTAATTTAGTTTAAATTTTTCTTATTTTCGAAACAAGCGCACCCCCTTCTAAACGACTTGTGTTGATGAAATACGTGTGTATTTCGTGTATATTGCCTCACCTGGAGCTCAGGTAGACTTCAGAAGAATGGAGGTCAGATGTTTCTCTATAGTATCTGTAAGCAGATGGTTGTGACTTTAGATCATTTGTTTCTGAGCTGAACCTCGATTCTAATTTTATTTTTTTCCCCACAGGAACATTTGTTTGTCCTGGCGTTGCCCTGAGGTCCATGGACGTGTCCACCAGTATTAAACACAGAGTGAGTCCAAAACGCTTCATCCCATCTGAAACTTGTTGCTCTGCTACAACTTCTTCATCCACACCATAGTCATCATCATCATTATCATCGACATGATCATTGTTCTCATCAACGGCCTCATCATTGACGAACTTTCTTCTTCAGGTGTTGGACGAGAGAGAAATATTTGGGAGAAGGAAGTCAGATGCATTCCGGCATGAGGAAGAGCAGGTGAGTGGGGGGGTTTAGGGGAAGACTGAGACAGGTGGAGCAGGTGACAAGAGCTCTGATCTTCAGGCGCCACAGTCGAATTCTGAGAACGAGGAACCCCTTGCCTGGAGGACTCGAAACAAGTCGGCCTTTGTAAGAAATCCCAATACCGTCTCCGGGTAAGTCTCCCTAACCTGCCTGCTGAGCGCTGGTCAGTGACTTGTTTAGTTGTGAGTTGAGCTGACCTCTGTGGTGACCTCTGATCTCGACACATTCAGTGCTTCTCAGAGGAGTCGTAGCTGCACCGACCAGGAGGAGCACAGGAGGCGGAAGCTCAAGGGGGCGCCACTGTCTGCTGTTAAGAACGAGGTGTGCTTCATCAACTTTCTGGTGCTGCTGCCTCATATCCCAGCTTCCACTCATAACTTTTGTGTCACCTGTCCGCAGGTGAGCCTGGACCACAGTGCCACTGCAGGAATCCTACTTTCCGCAGAGAATCGTCGTTGCACATCCGCCCCGGTAACCGGCCCAGACCGGCTACTGGCTTGGCGTGCGATGATGACTTCCACAACCACACCACTGGGTCTCCTGCAGCCCGAGCGTTCCATCAGCCCCGATAGCAACGACAGCATTTCCGAAGAGCTCAACCACTTCAAGCCCATCGTCTGCTCGCCCTGCACACCACCCAAGCGCCTCCCTGACGGACGCCTCCTGGAGCCCACCATTGTCAAGTCCACGCCCCGGAACCTGAGCCGTGGCCTTCAGAAGGCGACTAGCTACGAAGCCAGTCCAGCTGTTCTGCAGAAGTGGAGACAGATCGAGCTGGACCGACAGAACCTCAAGGTGGACTGCAAGTCCACGTTGACCAGTCCTGTGATGGAGATCCACGAGGATGAACCAAAGACTCTGTTGAGCTCTGTGGTCCGTGCCAGGAACGTGCTGGTGCCCAACAACAAGCGGAAGCTTGACTTCGAAGCTGGCAACGTGGAAGAGGTGACGGGACACCTAGTCAAGATCCGAGTCCCTGCGATCCGTTACAATAAGCAGGTGGTCACGGAGAGTACAGACTTGGAGATCGCAGGCAGCCCAGAGCTGTACGCCGGAGGAACTTTGTTTGGCCCAGATAGGACCTACTCGCCATTCACCCGTAATTCTAGCTTTCGATTGTGCCGCCTAGAAGCAAGTGAGACAAACAGGAACCATGATCTTCAGCTGCGGTCTTCCTCGGGCAGGAAGAGCCAACAAAAAACAAGACACCTGGATGCGCAACGAGATTTGGACCGCTTGGATGACCGACTCCTACTGAGGAGGATCCAGCAGGAAAGACAGGACCGATCACTCGCCCTGCAGCTCCAGAGGCAGTTCGACCAAGAGGAGGGCCACACTGCCCTCAGGCCGACCCAGGGCTCGTACTTCCTGCGATCTTGGAAGAGCAACCCTGGGCGGCGGCGACGAGGTCTCCGGCGCTCGCGGCCGGGCAACAAGAAGTTGTAGCAGCAAGCCATGTTTTATGCAAGAGAATCAAGAAAAATGAATGTTTTTTAACAGAATTGAACTCGACCCACTTCACCAGCAGAACCAGAACTTTGAGAAAGCAACAGAACCAAACTGAACTCATTTAATGACTTCTGGGACCAGTTGTTCTTCCCAAACTTCACTATTTAATTATAAAGCCTACAGTTCAACCATTTGTTTGCTGATTTTAATTTCAAACTTCAACACTAAAGATGACTTGACACTATGTGGACACATGAACGATATTTGAGGTGAAAATAAGACACAAGAAGAGTCGAAGTTTGAAATAAAAATAAATCTTTTGGTTTTAAATTGGTGTAATTTCTATGGCTTTTTTCCATATTTTTTGTTTTGTTTCAATCTCTTAGTGAGGGACTTGAGCATGCATCACACTGATAAGTAAACCAATATTTGCGTAGTTTTCTTAACTGTTGTATATATTTTTTTCAATGAATAAAATAATTTTCACCATAAACCGACTTCCGGGTGTAACAAGCGTGCTATCGCAGTTAAATAGACATGCCAATAATACGTGTAATAATTAGTCAAAATAATCGTAATTTCACATTTTGCTTGTGCGTCGACTATCGATGACGTCTTAGGTGCGTCAGCCAATCTCCACCTGCCAGCTCAATCGGGGAGGTGGAGTCGCGGAAGCAAAACAAAATGGCCGCAACTCGCAGCGGGAAGAGCGGACTCCTGGAAAAAGTAAGAAATGATGTTTTGAACTTAGAAGATGAACCTCCAGAGTAACGTGTCGAGTTCACGATGATGTTCGCTTTGAAGAATTAAATTCGCTGAATTTTGTATCGGTGTCTCGAGCAAGGATGCTGACGTGTCGTCACCACTGTGTGGAAGACGAGTTCCGTCTTTTGTTCCTGAACACACTTCTCTGTATGTACAAGCGACACGGCAAACACCAGACTGCTGTTGTATTGGAAGAAGGGAGGAATCATGTCTCAAGTCTAGCCGCTCTCTCACGCACCACTTTTTGTTGCTACATCCGCAGCTGCAGCATCACCGTCATGGGTCTCAAACATGTGTTGTTGTGTGTTTATGTTTCAGTGGAGAATCGACGAGAAGCCTGTGAAGATAGACAAGTGGGATGGAGCCGCTGTGAAGAACTCGCTCGATGATGCCGCCAAGAAGGTAAGACCAACTCCTGCTTCCCCCTTCTACCACCTCTCACCATTCTGATGCCCCCCCATGCAGGTGATTCTGGAGAAGTTTGGCTACGTGGAGAACTTCGGGCTCGTGGACGGCCGGCTGATGATCTGCACCGTGTCGTGTCTGTTTGCCATCTTGGCGTTGATCTGGGACGACCTGAGACCGTTTCCCCAGTCCAGACCGGTCCTGGCCTGCTGCGTGATCTCATATCCTTCCCAGTCTGATGGTTGACACGGACGACAATCAGGGTCTACAAGTAGACTTGTGTTTGGTTTGGTTCCAGCACATCCTCCACCTCATAGTAGCTTCAGCTGGGGAGAGGGAAGAGTCGCAGGTAGATGACATCATCAGAGGGCTGTTGATAGCGGTCGGGTCATGATGGTTCTATTTGTTGGTCCTTGACCCGCTTCATCACCTACTTCATCATGATGGGCATCCTGACGCTCTATACGTCCTACAAAGAGAAGAACATCTTCCTGGTGGCCCTGCAGAAGGACCCGGCCGGGATGGACCCGGACCACATGTGGCAGCTTTCCTCGTCCCTCAAACGGTCGGTGTCCCTCAGCTGTAGTGTCCCTTCAGCAGGTTTAGTAACTTGGTCTTTCAACAGGTTCGATGACCAGTACACGCTCCGCGTCGCCTTCATCGAGGGGAAGACTCGCGTCTACAGGGAGTGCGAGTTCACCAAGTCGGTTGCGGCGTTCTTCGACGAGAACGGGACTCTGGTGATGGACCAGTTTGAAAAGTGTGTCTCTGGACTTCACGACACACTGGCCAGCGACAAGAAGACCAAGTGACACTCGAGTCCACCAAGTTTCACGGACACGTTTCCCTCCTGTTACCTTTTGATTCATTTCAACCAATAAACATGTCTTGCCAGTCAATAGCCAACACTCAATGAGTCGCAGAAAAAGCCCTCGCAACTCAACAAGTCACTGACATGACTAGTCGTATACCAACACTCACAGTTCACTGACTAGACAAGTCATTGAAACAAAAAGTCACTGACAAACGATGATTTACTTGCATGACAAGTTACTGACAAGCTCAATAATTCACTGATTGTCTGATCCTCACTGACAAATCAACAAGTCACTAACATCATGAGTCATTGACCAACTTACAACTAAACGCATCCCTGTGAAGACTTGCCATTGATCAAACCTTACAACTAAAGAGGCACTGACAAGACAAGTCACTGACCAACTTACAACTAAACATGTCATTGACAAGACAGGTCACTAAACAATTCACAACTAAACAAGTCACTAAGCCAACTCGCAACTAATCAAGTCACTGACAAGACGCGTCACTGACCAACTCAAAACTAAACAAGTCACTGACAAGATGCGTCACTGACCAACTCATAACTAAACAAGTCACTGACAAGATGCGTTACTGACCAACTCATAACTAAACAAGTCACTGACAAGACGCGTCACTGACCAACTTATAACTAAACAAGTCACTGACAAGACGCGTCACTGACCAACTCATAACTAAACAAGTCACTGACAAGACGTGTCACTGACCAACTCATAACTAAACAAGTCACTGACAAGACGAGTCACTGACCAACTCATAACTAAACAAGTCACTGACAAGACGCGTCACTGACCAACTTATAACTAAACAAGTCACTGACAAGACGTGTCACTGACCAACTCATAACTAAACAAGTCACTGACAAGACGAGTCACTGACCAACTCATAACTAAACAAGTCACTGACAAGACGCGTCACTGACCAACTTATAACTAAACAAGTCACTGACAAGACGTGTCACTGACCAACTCATAACTAAACAAGTCACTGACAAGACGCGTCACTGACCAACTCAAAACTAAACAAGTCACTCACAAGACACGTCACTGACCAACTCACAACTAAACAAGTCACTGACAAGACGAGTCACTGACCAACTCATAACTAAACAAGTCACTGACAAGACGCGTCACTGACCAACTCAAAACTAAACAAGTCACTCACAAGACACGTCACTGACCAACTCACAACTAAACAAGTCACTGAAAAGATGTGTCATTCACCGAACCTGACCAGTAAACCAAGTCACTGACAAGACGCATCACTGACCAACTCACAACTAAACAAGTCACTGACAAGACAAGTCACCGACCAAAATGATAACTAAACAAGTCACTTACAAGATGACAAATTTACACTCATCAAGTTACCTACATGTTCATTCACTAACACTTGAACTGAAGTAAGTCACTAACGTATCACTGACTTAACTCTGGTCTCAGCAAGTTAATAACAAGACGAGTCGCTACCCAACACTTAACAAGCAACTAATACGAATCTTAACAAGTTGGTAACGTGTCAATGACTAGGAATATGGACGACCAAGGACTAGTTCCAGGCTGGTCTATGGAAGAGGGTTAGGTCTGAAGGTGGACCAGGTGTTTACAGCTCCTGTGACCTGCAGTTACACAAGCACAATGATTGACACGAGTCACTGACCAGTACTGCAAACTGAACAACGAGTCACGGACACAACGACTCACTTCTGTGACCTGCAGTTACACAACATCCCTGATTGACTTCCTAAATAGAAGCAACAACCCGCCTCAGGGAGGGCTGAGGTAGGATTACTTAAGGGCGGAGCCTCCAGGGAAATCCTGAGTGTCCAGTCTACGCGGAGCAGCCTAGAGAGACATGGCCTGTCTGGTCGCTGCCTGGTCCATCCACAACCCGTCCATTACCAACGCCATCATCATGGTGAGTCTCCACTGTGGTCTCAAGGGCAGACCAGATCTTACCTTTTCACTTCTATGCTTCACTTGTCATAGACCCTTGTCTGGACCTTTAGGGTTCCTAAAGTTCCTGGTCTGCATCTGTCTCCATGTGTTCTGGTTCTCATCCATCCACAGAACTCCAATGGACCGCCAGACTTGATGCTGGACCCCCAGTTGGTGTACGTGAACATGGTTGAAGAGGTCAAAGCAAAGCCTGCGGGTGGACAGAGGACCCCTCTGCTGCAGGGACAGCAGAAGAAACTGGACCACAATGGCTTACTAGAGGCTCAGAGATTCTCCTCTTTGCCACGGAGACCAGCGGTCAACATCCAGTTCAGGGACATTTCATACTGTGTCAAGGAGGGATCCTGGTGGAGAAGGAAAGGTACTGCAGCCCTCACTGTTTGACCCAGTCTTGCTTTGGTCCTGGTGATGTGTACTTCATGTGTGTAGTGTGTTTGTTAATAAGACTGACACAGTCAGCTACCTGTGTGAGTTTGTGTGTGTCTGTGTGTGAACATGTACATGTTAGTGTGTAACCCAAGTGGATCAGGTTTCAGACAGAAACCAACTTCAAAGCCAATCAGAATATCTTCTGCACTACTGCACTTTAGTTTGTACTACTTTAATGTAATGTGTACTACTGCACTTTAGTGTGTACTACTGTAATTCAGTGTGTACTACTACACTGAACTCTATACCCTTGAACTTTAGTGTGTAGTACTGAACTTTGGTGTGTGTTCTGTAGTGTGTTTTACTGTACTTGAGTATTTACTACTGTGCTTTAGTGTGTACTACAGTACTGTATTGTGGAGTACTGTACTGTAGTGTATAGTACTGCACTTTATTGTGTACTCTAGTGTGTGCCACTTCACTCTAGTGTGAACTACTGCTCTAAAGTGTTTACTACGGTTTTCTAGTGTGTATTACTGTACTCTAGTATCTACAACTCCACTCTAGTGTGTACTGCTCTTTAGTGTGTACTACTGCACTCAAGTGTGTATGTCTGCACTCTATTGGGTAATACTTTACTCTAGTATGTACTACGTTACTCCAGTATGTACTACTGTACTCTAGTGTGTAATAGTCCACTCTAGTGTGTACTATTGCAATTAATTGAGTAATAATGCACTCTAGTGTGTACTTCTGCACTGTAGTGTGTGCTACTGAACTCTTTATTGTATCACTGTACTCAAGTATGTACAACTGCACTATAGTGTGTACTACTGTACTCTAATGTGTGCCACTGAACTTAAATATGTAAGACTGCACTCTATTGTGTACTATTGCACTTAATTGAGTAATAGTGCACTGTAGTATGTAGTACTGCACTTTTTCCAGCTTACTGAACTTCTTTGAGAAATACTGAACTAAAATGTGTAATACTTTACTCTAGTGTGTGCTATTGCAATTAATTATGCAATGCTGCACTCTAATGTTTACTTATGTACCGTAGTGTGTACATTTGCAATGAATTGAGTATTACTGCACTGTTATGTACACTACTGCACTCTTGTGTATACTACCACACTTAATTGAGTACTTCTTCTCTATAGTATGTACTGTTGCACTATATTGAGTATTACTGCAGTTTTTTTTAGTAATACTGCACTCTTATGTATAGTAGTGCACTCTATTGTATACTACATCACTTTATTAAGCACTACTGCACTCAAATATTTTCTACTGCACTCTGGTGTGTACTTTTGCCTTTTATTTAGTACTGCTGCACTATTATGTGTAGTACTGCACTATATTGAGTACAACTGGCTTTTATTGAGTATTGTTGCAATTGATTTAGTACTACTGCATTTTATTTAGTAATACTGCACTTTAGTGTATTATTGCACTCAAATTAGTTGAGTGAGTACTAGATTATATATTAATGTGCTTAAGTAAGTACTATATTCACTTTAGTATCTACAACTTTACTCTAGTGTTATTAAAACACTCTTGTTTGTACAATTGTAATTGAGGTATTACTACTGCACTCTTGTGTTTACTACCACTCTCACCTGTATACTTCACCACTATATATAATTACTATAAACTACTGTGTACTCTTGCAGTACTGGGGTTACATACAGTTACTCTGGGCTAATCTCATACACCGGTACTTGCTAATCTCTTGATCTGGTAAGATGTCGCAGCAGATCAGTTGAGGGTCACTGTCGGACACTGACACCATATACACTGTCATCAGCTGGTGCAGGGGGTTCACAGTTGTCCGAACGATGATGTCTTCACTCAGGTCAGAGGTCAACGAACAGCCTAGACTGAAACTAGAATCCAGTTTTGAAGACAAAGCTCCGTTGTTGGTCCCTGTGGGAACTGGGCTCAGCAATTGTTCTGGTTCTGTCTCAGGTTACAAATCTCTGCTGCGCGGAATTTCGGGCCGGTTCAGCAGCGGGAACTTGGTGGCCATCATGGGTCCCTCGGGTGCCGGCAAGTCCACACTCATGAACATCCTGGCCGGGTACAGGTCAGTGACCCCAGCAGACAAGCACATTGTATCATTTCCCCGGTCTCTCGTGGTCTCTCAAGTGTTCTTGTCCCTGGTGGTTCCAGGGAGACTGGGATGAAGGGCGAGATCCAGATCAACGGTCGGCCCAGAGACCTGCGCTCCTTCAGGAAGGTGTCCTGCTACATCATGCAAGATGACATGCTGCTGCCGCACCTGAGCGTGCACGAGGCCATGATGGTACCAGAACCACCCCACTGTGAATGTGCAACAATGTGAACTTTGTTTCCTCCTCAGGTGTCGGCCAGCCTGAAGCTGCAGGAGAAGAAGGACACGCGCAGAGAGATGGTCAGACTCTTGTGATGTCACTTCCTGCATATATTCCTCCTCCAGCCTCTAACTCAGTCCATCGTTGACTCAGTCCTCTACTGAATCTGACTCATTAATGGCTAACGATGACTCAGTCCTATACCGACTGAGTACTATGCTATATCTGAAGTATTACTCACTTTAAGTTAAGTTTAACTCAGTCCAATATCGACTCTGACTCGATCCTGCACCATCTCTGACTTATTCGTATACTGACTCTAACTCAGTCTAATATCGGTTCTGACTCATTCGTATACCGACTCTAACTCAGTCTTGTATCGACTCTGACTCGATCCTGCACCATCTCTGACTCATTCCTATACTGACTCTAAATCAGTCTTATATCAGCTTTGACTCGATCCTGCACCATCTCTGACTCATTCCAATACTGACTCTAACTCAGTCTAATATCGGCTCTGACTCGATCCTGCACCATCTCATTCCTGTCCAGTAGGGGGTCTGACCCTCTAGTGTGTTCAGGTCCAGGAGATCCTGAAAGCTCTGGGCTTACAAGAATGTGCCAGAACCAGGACCTCGCGCCTGTCGGGGGGTCAGAGGAAGAGACTGGCTATCGCCCTGGAGCTGGTCAACAACCCTCCAGTCATGTTCTTCGATGAACCCACCAGGTCAGAACCAGAGACACACTTTGATTGACAATTGCCCGTCAGACAGTAGCTCTAAGAGTGTGTGTGTGTGTGTCAGTGGTCTGGACAGCTCGTCATGTTTCCAGGTTCTGTCTCTGCTCAAGTCTCTGGCACGTGGTGGACGAACCATCATCTGCACCATCCACCAGCCCAGTGCCAAACTTTTTGAGCTCTTCGACCAGGTCTGACCGGTACCGACCCGTTACTGACCGGGCTTATGTTTGATGATGTGTGTGTGTCTGCAGCTCTATGTCCTCAGCCAGGGAGTGTGTATCTACAGAGGGAAGGTTTCTGCTCTGGTGACATATCTGCGAGAACTGGGCCTCAACTGTCCCACCTATCACAACCCAGCGGACTTCGGTACTGGACGACCCACTTCACGTGACTAGTTGGTTTCTACTCATGTGTCACATGACCACCCTCAGTGATGGAGGTGGCGTCCGGGGACTACGGGGACCACATGGTGCGTCTGGTGAAGGCCACACAGGACGGGAAGTGGGACGACCCGGAGCCGACCCAGTTGAATCGAGATGCCAACATTAACTCGATTATGTGGCAGCGAGCCGAAGAGGTGAGTCTGGTTCTTCTATGTGACAATTGAGTCATGTTCTGGAAGTGAATACTATTCTGACTCTTTTAAGTGAGTCATGTTCTGACTCTCTTAAGTTAATCATGTTCTGACTCTCTTAAGTGAATCATGTTCTGACTCTCTTAAGTTAATCATGTTCTGACTCTCTTAAGTTAATCATGTTCTGACTCTCTTAAGTGAATCATGTTCTGACTCTCTTAAGTGAATCATGTTCTGACTCTCTTAAGTTAATCATGTTCTGACTCTCTTAAGTGAATCATGTTCGGACTCTCTTAAGTTAATCATGTTCTGACTCTCTTTAGTGAATCATTTTCTCACTCTCTTAAGTGAATCATGTTCTGACTCTCGTCTAAAGTGGATCATATTCTGACTCTCTAAAGTGGATCATATTCTGACTCTCTAAAGTGGATCATGTCTCATCAGGAGTCATCGTCAGAAGGATGTCATAGCATCTCGGCCAGCTGCATGACTCAGTTCATCATCCTGTTCAGAAGAACCTTCCTCAGTATTCTCAGAGACTCGGTAAGATTCAGCGGCATCTGATGACCAGTCCAGGGGGCTGGAGGTTCAATGTTGGGTCTGTCATGATGGGATGGTGAAGACCAGGCTGGACTACCAGCACTGGCTGCAGATCATGCATCAGTGTCTGTTCCTGTGGTGTCCATCAGGTGCTGACTCACCTAAGGATCTCGTCTCACATCCTGATCGGAGTTCTAATTGGTCTGCTGTATCTGGGCATTGGCAACGAGGCCAAGAAGGTTCTCAGCAACTCAGGCTTTCTCTTCTTCTCCATGCTGTTCCTGATGTTTGCTGCACTGATGCCCACTGTCCTTACCTGTGAGTCTCACCTGAGCCGCTTCCCCTCTCCGGTCACTTACACAGGTCTCCCCTGTTTGTCACAGTTCCTCTGGAAATGTCCGTCTTCCTGCGTGAACACCTCAACTACTGGTACAGTCTGAAGGCTTACTACTTGGCCAAGACCATGGCAGACGTGCCCTTTCAGGTTAGTGAGCTGCTGACAAGGACAAAACTGTTTTAGGTAACATCAAAGTGACGTTTTTTTCTGTTTATATTTAATTTAAAGAAATTGCATTAAAATGCAGGTTAAGTGATTTTTCAAGGTTTCTTTGGATTATTATATAAATATAAATACTTGTTAGCAAAAAATGTAAATACAATAAATAAGTAATAATTAGCATACACCTGTCATTATTAGCGCAAACAGAATAAAACAGACAAAAAACATCTCCATCAAAATGACCACCAAACAAACTCAGTGTAATCTCAGGGTCAAGCCAAAGACCAAAGCCCCGAAAACGAACAATTGTTTTTTTCCATTGTGTTGCTTCTGGGTCAAAATAAACAACTGCCATGAACAGAGAAGGTTTTTTAATGAACTTCAGGGTGATCTTAAAGTGGAGACTAGAGCATATTGTAGCAGAGATTATAGAGGATGTAACGGACCCATCACATGAACAACATCATGAAACAGCTGATGAGAAATGAACATACAAAATGATATTGAATTAAACATCTGGCCTACACCATCTTTGAGGTTTAATATCATGACATTCATTTGGCGGAGATCATGCCAATCGTCCTCTAAAGTGAGATTTTCAAAATCTTTTATGCATTAAATTCTCTTTAAAGTTCATATCCTTGTGTTACCCAGTTAAAGAATAAAAAAGCCTCTCCTTCTTCCTATTTTGAAGGTTTAAAAGTGTTATTAACAAATGACTCATGAGCTCAGTGAACGTAATTGTGTATTCTTCATTTTAGAAGAAGATCTAAACATGATGTTTTTAGTCTGTTCGTGTTCAAAGGGCAGCGGCCACACATCTAAGAGGCATTTTGTTGCCGTTGATTTGTTTTCTAGCAGTTTATAGTCAGCATGGACCGCTTGAAAAAGAATTCTTAACAGCAGTGCTTGGAGAATGTCTTCAGGCATTTGTATAAATTCCACTGGCCGTCAACATTGAGCCAGAGCCCGAGAGGCGGGGCTTAGAATTAGCCGAAATCTGCGTTTTATGAAATATTACAGAATATTTAGGATTATTCTTCAGGAGGAACAATGTAAGGAACACATAAGTGGTGAAGCTTTAAATGTTGATTACATTGAATAACTAGTAGTCCATAAATCTTTCATGAAACCAGAAATGTTATGGACAGGATTAGGTCGGGGGCGAGGAATGCTTTTTTGGAAGAAAAAAAACAACAGCTACAGACCAGTAAACACTTTTATTTCATTGTGATTTATTCTTTTTGCTTCGTCCCAGGTGGTCTTCCCGGTGGTCTACTGCAGCATTGTGTATTGGATGACAGCTCAGCCTCCAGAAGCCGCGCGCTTCTTCCTCTTCCTGTCTCTTGGCGTGCTCACGTCACTGGTGGCTCAGAGTCTTGGGCTGCTGATCGGGGCCGCATCCACATCACTCCAGGTGAGGACCCCTCACCCCCTGAAGACACGACGAACACTCTGCTGCATCTCTTCCTTGCAGGTGGCCACGTTCGTGGGTCCTGTGACGGCGATCCCAGTGCTGCTTTTCTCAGGGTTCTTTGTGAGCTTCGACACGGTGCCCTGGTACCTGCAGTGGATGTGCTACGTATCCTATGTCAGGTGGGGGCGCCTTCAGACTTTAGGCCTGAAAGAGAAACTTAACCCGGCTGTTCTTGCAGGTACGGCTTTGAGGGTGTCATCCTGTCCATCTACGGTCTGGACCGCCAGGACCTGCACTGTGACCCTGGTCAGATCTGCCACTTCCAGAAGTCCGAGGCAATCCTGAAGGAGCTGGACATGCTGGACGCAGAACTCTACCTGGACTTCATCATCCTGGCCATCTTCTTTTTCTCATTGAGGCTGCTGGCCTACTTCGTGCTGCGCTACAAGATCAATGCTGAGAGGTAGACCAGGCCCAGGACTTGACCGTGGGCCAGAGTTTCAGCGCAGGACACAAGGACAATAAGGGCACAGAAGTGAAACCCAGTAGGGTCTGGAGCTGGTCTCTAGGATCCTGCTGGATGAGAAGGCCTTGAAGAAGAGGAGGACTGTGGACCTTGTGTGGGTTCATCACTCATATTGTGATAATTCAGTATTTAAAAAAAACTAAAACTAAACGGTCAATTTATTTACACGAAACTGGTTCAAGGCCTTCCTGAGGACCAGGCAGGGATGCAGGGGGGCCACTGCCACCGCAACAGTGATGAACAGATATCCCATGTCTACTGTGTGTGTGTGTAGATGTGTGTGTGTGTGTGTGTGTGTGTGTGTGTGTGTGTGTGTGTGTGTGTGTGTGTGTGTGTGTGTGTGTGTGTGTGTGTGTGTGTGTGTGTGTGTGTGTGTGTGTGGGAGTGATGTAAACATGTTTGGCCCTCACTAATGAGCCTATGATTCCCTCTGCATGTTAATAACTTGTTGTCATCTCCACCAGTCCACTGAGGTTAAACTTTGAGAACCAACTGAAGCTGCTGACCTCACATCTGAAACACAGGTTGAACGTGATGAAGATGAAAAAAATTAGGATGATGAAGATGCTGATGACTGAGATGGACACATTTTTACAAGATGTGGACCAAATGGACCGAGTATGTCAAAACTATGAGACACTGTTTCATCTGAGGGGAGATGTTTTATTTTTGAAAACTGACATTTTCAAAATGTACAAATGTATTTAATTTTTTACTTTTTCCAACACTCTGAATTGTATGCTTCCTACTAGTTATGTGGGTTTATTTTTCCCTTTTTTTCTTTTATGTTGCTTTTAATTTTTCATTTCATTGGACTGTATTTCCGGCCACGATGAGTACATAAAAATGAAGATTAAGATTATGGAGATGATAAAGTTTATGATAAAAATTCAAGAGATGATGATTAAAATGACTATTATAATGAAAATAAAGGTTATAATGATGAAAATAATTCTAGAAAATAAACTTCATTAAGGTTATGACGATGAAGATGATGAATAAAAGTAGAGGGGATGATTATAAGAATGATAAAGAATAATATGATTTTGATGAAGAGGAGGAGGAGTAAGGTTTACTTTCTACTGTTATCATAACAAGTTTATGGTATTACATATTGATTTCATATTTATTGCGTTAATAATCAATCATCCTGGTTATTCTCACTGTGATATAGTTTTCAATCACTTCCTATGTTCTGACTCTACCTTAAAGCGACGATTAAAGCTTGTTCCGGGATCAGTACCGAGGAGTTAGGCCTGTACCACCTCACTAGTTCTGTTGGAACCTGAGGTATTCTGGAACCACGACCAGCAGGAAACTGGTGGATCTGAAGAGTGTCTCTGACAAACATGTGACCGTCAGATGTGGCTGACGGTGTCATGTGACCTGTGTGAACCGAGTCAGACCTGCCTCCGGCAGAAGATGTCGCGGATGACGAGACGGATCTTGGTGAGCTTGAGTCCGTACATGAGCGGGTTGATGAGCGGCTGACACATGAGCCAGTACAGCGACAGGATGACTCGCAGCATGTTGGGCATCATGTCCAGGTTAAAGCGGCTCTGCAGCATTTCAAAGAAGGCGCCGAGTCCGAAATTGAAAATGGAGGCCAGGTGAGGCCCGCATGTGTTGAGGGCCTTCTTCCGGGTCTCTCTGGACCCACGGAAACAGACCTGCATTATCCGCACGTAGGTGAAGATGATGAACGTGATGAGGCTGAAGATTATGATGAACATGTGACAAAGGCCAAACACGTTGATGGAACGAGCTTCGCGGCACGCCAGTCGCACCACGTAGTAGTTGTCACAGTAGACCTTGTTGATGATATTGGAGCACAGCTCAAGCTGTGCTGTCAGGCCAAACGCAAACACTATGTTGATGCAGAGCGAGTAGAGCCAGGCTATTGCGATCATGGTGGCGATCCTGGACGGCTTCATCAGCCTGCTGTAATGCAGCGGTTGGCATATGGCGAGGTAGCGGTCATACGACATGACAGTCAGGAGGGTTAACTCAATGCTACCATACGAGTACAGACAGTAGATCTGCAGGAAGCATAGCCGAGACGGCACAACGTGGACCTGGGACAGGATCTGCACCAGCAGAAAGGGGAACAGGCCCGAGCTCCCATACAGCTGGTTGACGCATAGGCTGCAGAGGAACAGGTACATGGGCTCGTGAAAGGTCCGGTTCGTGCAGATGATCCAGAGCAGGAACACGTTGGAACACAAAATCATAATATACAAAATCAAAACCACCATGAAGTACAAGTATCTGAGGACGCCTGTGTCCAAGTAGGCAGACAGGATGAAGTGGGTGACCCGGGTGGAGTTGAGCTCCATACCGACCCGTAGCTTGGTTGGCATTGGTCTGTGTGTGTGGTACAGGGCAGACCCTCACAGCTGCGACTTGTCAAGTCAGCACCTTTAAATCTCATGGACCCAACCCTGCAGGGGCCCCCCAGGGTCATTTGTACTTACCTCCAGGACACACTCATGCAAGAAGCAAACCCTGCACAACAACTTTGGTCATGTGACTCATGTTCCTGTGACGAAGCAAGTCAGCACTTCAAGCTCAATTGTTCCACAGGTTTAGTTCTGCTGGACTTTACTTCTGTTGTCCAGAAAGATGTTTATTTCCGTCCTTCATCTCCAGAGCTGAACCTGTTGTCCAGAACATTGTTACAGGCCTGTTGCTCCAGGACCACTGCACATGCACACTGGTCCAGGTGTTTTGAAGTGCTGGAGTCTCTGTGGCAGGATAAACAGAACCAGGTTGTCCTCCTTCATGGGACAGATGGTTCTGGTCCTGTCCTATTAAATTGGATCAACTTCACAAGCCCATGCCAGTTCATATTCTGACCTGCTCAGTTCTCACCCACCTTTGTTTCCTGCAACAACTAGCACACAACCAGTGTGCGTTTTGTAATTTTACCTGTCTAAACATATTTGTATGTGAGTTAACATGTGTGTGCATGTGTGTGTATATACATGGGTGTGCGTTTTTGGGTGTATGGGAAAGATATGAGTGCATGTGATTGTCTGTTTGCCTGTCTGTGTGTGCTTGTATGAATGTGAGCAAACATGTTCGATTTTGTGCGTTTGTATGATTGTGTTTCTATGAGCGTGTTTACTTGATTGGGTGTGCGGACGTCTGTGTGTGTGTAATGTGTGTGTATGTAAAAATGTGGGTGAGTGTGTAAATGTGAGGAAACATGTGTAAGCAGGTATGTGTGTGTTTGTGTATATTTACTTTTTTATATTTTTATTATATTTTTTATTATATCTTTTATATATATATTTTCTAATATTTTTTATATATTCTTGGGGATCGATAAGATCTAAAGATCTATCTATCTATATGTGAGTAAAAATGTGTAGGTGTGTTTCCAATGATGTGTTTCTTGTATGCTAGTAAATATGTGTGAACATGTGTGTGTGTAAGCATTCAAATCAAGATTTTGTGTGAGTAAATTTTATAAGTGTGTGTGTTTTTAAGTAAGTAAACATGTATGTTTATGTAATTATGTGTGGAATTGTGTAGTTTTTAGTTGACATGTGTGCGTGTGTGTGTGTGTGTGTGTGAGGGGGTGTGGGTGTGTGTGTGTGCGTGTGTGTGTGTGGGAAGGTAAAACACATGTGTGGGATTATGGTCATTGTGGAAAAGGAAGTGACATGATGGTGACATTGTCGGGAATATAAAGGAGCGGCTGGAGAAGCAGTGACTGGAGAGCAGCAAATGGAAGCATCATGAACGTCTCCAGCATAACCATAACCTTCACCATCTACCGCTCACTGGAGGCCTACAACTCCATTCTGGTGGTGTGCATCCTGGTCCTGTACCTGTCGTGTCTGTGTTTGAACATGGTGCTGGTCCTGGTCATCTACGTGACTCCCGAGCTCCACCGGCCCATGCACCTGCTGCTGGTCAACCTGGCGCTGAGCAGCATGGTGGGCATCTCTCTCATCTCCTGCCTGATCCTGCACCAAGTGCTGGTGACCCAGCACAGGACCTCACTGTTGGGCTGCCTCACCCAGATCTTCTTCATCAACGTGTACGGCACCTGTGTGTTCGGCACGCTCGCGCTCATGGCGCTCGATCGCTACGTGTTCATCTGCAGGCCGCTGCACTACCACTCCATCGTGACGTTAGCCAGGGTGAAAGTGGGGCTGCTACTTATGTACCTGGTCCTGGGCTTCTGCTCAGCGATCAACGTGTACCTGACGTCGCGTCTGCGGCTCTGCAGGTTCACGGTGAACAAGCTGATGTGCGACAGTGTGGTCGTCACCTCTATGTCCTGCAACAAGAGCAAGCTGGCCACGGTGTTCGGTCTGTGCATCGCCATATGTCTGGTGCTGCTGCCCTGCATGCTGGTGGTCCTGTCCTACATCAACATCCTCCTGGTGGTGCTGAAGACCTCGCCCGAGAGCAGGAAGAAGGCGCTGAACACCTGCATGCCGCACATTATCACTTTTGTCAACTTCACCGTGGCCTCCTTCTCGGGCCTCATCTATAGCCGCGTCAGCAATCACGTGCCGCATCTCGCTCATGTGCTCACCGCCGTCAACTACTTCGTGCTGCCAGCGCTCCTGCACCCGGTGGTCTACGGCATCAAAACCCAGGAGATACGCCAGAGCCTCAGCAGGATGCTGGTACTGTTGAACGCCAGAATGAAGAGCTAACTGGCTCCACTGAAGGCCCGGGTCTTGATGACATTGTAAATGATAAGTTATGAATAGATTGAAATGTCTTTATTGTATAAGTAGCCCGACGTCTGCTGCACATTATGGACGTCTATGTCACGTGGTTGGAAATCTGCATCACATGAACAGACGTATGTGTCACATGACCGGTTGTCTTTGTGTTTAGTCTATATTTTGGGGATCAAATAAGGAGAAGATTAAAAGTAACCCTGCTGAGGTCAGTAGTTGTCGTAGTGACCGCGTCCTCTCAAAGGTCACATTGGTAATTGGACCTCCAGGGTTTTTAGGCCCATCTGGTCAGAGTTCTCTGACGGGCTTGTTATTACTAATGATGATGCAAATCCCTGCTGACCAATCAGTGCAAGAGTGACCTCAACGACAACAACAACAACAGGATGTCAGCGGGGAGACTTGACTCACTGATGTCATATCTCCAACCAGGACAAACAGCAGAACTTGACGTGGACGGACTGACGGACCTGATCAGACCCGATTGTCCAGCTTCATCTCTCAAAGTCTGACCACAGAAACGAAAGAACAAAATCTAAGAGAAAAGTTAGGCGGTTAGACGGACAAGCTGCCAGTAAAAGAGGCCTAACATGCTGTTGCATCATAGAAAAGACTTAATTCAGACCATGTCCTGACCACCTTCTGTCCACTTCCTCTCTCCCTTCTGTCCACTTCCTCTCTCCCTTCTGTCCACTTCCGCTCTCCCTTCTGTCCACTTCCTCTCTCCCTTCTGTCCACTTCCTGTCAACTGCTATCATGGATGTGAACAACATTAATAAAAAAAATGTTTTCATAAATATTGTCCAAATTAAAAGAAAATCTATGACGAAACAATAATCCACTTAATCTTCACATTTTATCTTTTGTTACTTTTAAGTCCAGTTTGTGGCAGATGGGGGAGCTCAAAAAAAGAGGTTTGTGGAGCAAGGACTCACCTGTTGCCATTATTTCCTGATGAAGGTACTAAGGGTAACTAAATGTAACGATGTACCTTTTGTTTTCTGAAACTAAAAAGTCAGAGTATCAAAAGGCGTTAGTGTTTATTCAAAGGTAAAAGATGATCTGTTTCTTAACTCATGCATGAAAACATCCCGACAATGTAACACAGAAGAAGCAATTGACCATTAGAGTTGAAGCAGAGCGTCGCTCCTGCTACTTCTCATGTGTGGAGATAAAACATTTGCAGAAAGATACCGTCCACCGCTCACGCTTGATGCATTGGTGAAGTCTCACTGTATTTACAACATTTTGTTTGTGTTATACTATTGTTTCATCCGTGTTCACCGCCGTCACTCTTATTTGTACACAGTGTTTGTGCCATGCAAATGTAAATTGACACTCTTGTTACCTTAGCTCAACAAATAAACATTTAAGACAATAAACATAGTATTTCTCTTTATAGTTCTCAAGTGTTTATCGTAGTGACACAAGTTAATTAAAGTCAACAAGTTTAAAATGATGATTTAATTATAACTTTTATATAAACTCTACATTTAAATAAAATTCTACATCCAAATGTTACGAAATTGTATTATTTATTATATTATATTATAAGTAAATGAGCTAATATGTTCTGAAACCAATTAAATGGGCAACAACCTAAATCTAAAGTCAAATAATAATACAAATCTAAATCAATAGATAATCCCAAATGCATGAACTAATGACTAATAATAGAAAACAGATTAACAAACGTGGATTTTTAAAAAGTACAAAATATAACCGGGTTAAATAAAATAATATCAGGCGGATGGGCTGCTCTGAATGTCAAAGCCAGGAGGTTAGTTCCTCCTTCTGAATGCTGTTTGGGGAATTTACGGTAAAGATCAGCAAGAAGTCTCCAAAGTCCAAACTTAAGCCAACCTCTACCAATGGACAGATTGACAGCAGTATGATGTGATGAAAGATATACCCGCCTTATGTTGCTTTTGATTAGTTAATATTGCGTGGATCCGTCTGTGATTGGCTAGGTTTACGCCAAAGGACCAAAGTGTATAATCTTAAAAAAAAAAGAATAATAATAATAAAATGAAATAAACAAACACTGTGGATTTCGGATTTTGCCACGATTAAGACATTACATGTAGCTGATATTTATTTTAAATATATATATATTGTTTCAATAATTCACTTTCCGCGATCAAGTAGTTGCACATCTGCACCGCGCCCCCTGGGTGGCGGTAACGCTCCAAGACACTCAGCAGGAGCACGCCATGTGTAAACGAAGAAGAAAGAAATCAGGCGAAGAAGTAGCAGCGGTTTTGTTTTTGTTCAGACGTCCTAGTTTTTAATTCAGGACTGCTGTCCAGCCTTGTGGTCTACTCCTCTCCGCTGCACGGTTCGTCCCTCCGGTGTTTCCTAGGCTCCAGGCGGCGGTGATGGCGGCTGCGGGCGGCGCGTCGACTGCGCACGTTGGTGATGTAGAAGAAGATGCGTCGCAGCTCTTGTTCCCTAAAGGTCTGTGGAGCTCACCCGTCCCACTGTTGGTCGAACCATTC